>NW_024063676.1:0-7910 GCF_009727055.1 Benincasa hispida | reverse complement strand
GAAGCTTTTGAAAATATGCAAAATGATTTAGAAAAACTTAGTTCTAAATATGTTGTGCTTAAAAAGAAATACAATGTTTTATCGAGTAAAGATAAGTCTTTACTTGAAAAAATTGATTGCTTAAAAGAGAATGAGCATGATGCTATGCATATTGATGAAATGAATATCTCTTGTGACAAGCATGCTTTTAATTGTGATGAGAAAAATGCCTTGTTTGACAAAGTTAAATTTCTTGAGCATGATAGTTGTGAAAAAGATTATTTGATTAAATTACTCAAAGAAAAGGAATTTAATACTTTGCAAGAACTTGATAAGGCTAAAGAATCTATTAAAAATTTGACAATAGGTGCTCAAAGATTAGACAAGATAATTGAAGTAGGCAAGCCTTTTGGTGATAAAAGAGGTTTAGACTATATTGATGAATGTTCTACTCCTTCAAGTTCTAAAACTATCTTTGTTAAAGCATCTCATAATA
The DNA here is from genome assembly GCF_009727055.1 of Benincasa hispida. Classification (NCBI taxonomy): domain Eukaryota; kingdom Viridiplantae; phylum Streptophyta; class Magnoliopsida; order Cucurbitales; family Cucurbitaceae; genus Benincasa; species Benincasa hispida. The sequence goes on along the minus strand of NW_024063676.1, from coordinate 7,435 downwards.
TGTCTAAGCTTAATATGCCTAAGGTTGTGTCTAAGCATGTTAAATCTAACTTTGTCACTATATGTCATTATTGTGGTGTTGAAGGCCATATTAGACCTAAGTATTTTAAATTGAAATATGCTCATACTACTCCTCCAAAATGAAATTTTTCTCAAAGGGCAAAGTTTCACAATGCTCCAAGGAATAATTTCTCCAAGAAAAGTAGAGTGCATAAATTTGTTGTAAGAGATAAATTTGTGCATAATGTTGTTTGTTTCTCATGTGACAAATTTGGACATACAACTTATTCTTGTTACTTGTCTAAATCCAATGCCTTAAAACTCTATGCAAAAATGAAAAGGATTCTCAAGTTTGTCAATGCTAACCATCTACGACCTAAACAAATGTGGGTACCAAAGAATCAAACTTGAACATTTGTGTTTGTAGGTTTGTTTGAAAGCCTCTAACAAAAACAAGTGGTACTTGGATAGTGGTTGCTCGAGGCACATGACGGGAGACCCATCTAAGTTTGTCTCTCTCTCCAAAAAAGGATGGAGATCCTGTAACCTTTGGTGACAGCAAGAAAGGTAAAATAATTGGTAAAGTTAGTATAGGTAATGAATCTTCTATTTTAATTGAAAATGTACTTTTGGTTGATGGTTTGAAGCATGATTTACTTAGTATTAGTGAGTCAATTGTTGATTTTATATATGGTCTTGAGAGGTTGTTTTGGAGTAAAAAGTAGAGGCCATCAATGGAAAAAGCTAGTGGGAGTGAGAAATTATTGTTGGATAATGATATTTGATTAAATTTGTTTATTATTTCTATTGATTGTTGAGTGATGTTCCTAATATTAATTGATAAATGTTTATCGGTTTTTTTTTGTTTTTTGTTGTGGCTTTGCGATAATTAGATTTCTTGGGTGTTATGGCATTAGAAAGTTATCTCAAGGGACGATGCTTGTAGTCATGCACTTTAATTTTCAATTATATTTTCCAGAATTCTTTGTGTAGAGTGTCTTCCCGAATTTTTTTATATATTTTGAAAAATAGAGAAAAGTGTTTGTGAGGGCTTGTCATATAATGGGTAAGGTGCAAACTAAGGTCCTTGTCAATAATCTAAAATATTTTAAGTCTCTTCACAACTATTATACCCTTTCAACTTATTAGCATCATGGTACTTTATTTGTGTCCCGTCGTAAGAATTGTCTAGTGTTTTGAGGAAACTATTTATGCCTTTGGATTAGTTGATTTGATTTTTTTCAGATTTGACTTGGTTTGATGCTAAGAAACGTATTAAGTGATGAGCTTGTGATAAATGTATTTTCTAGTGGTTGTTTAAAGTAGAGTTCTAAAACTGAAAAAGGTTTGGTTTTTGAATTCTATAAATTATTGAGTGACCCACAGCCGGAAGGCAATTCTAACCTTCGAACCTGCCTCTTACAAGAATTAAGAATCTCAGTTATCTAGTAGGGCTTCATGACAGTAGGTGAATATCTTACGTTGAGGTCCCCTTGGGTGACTGGTAAGTCCAGCCGGTGAATATGTTTTCACGGTTTGGCTGGGGATAAAAGGCTAGTCATTATAGGTCCTATTGAAATTGTGATCTAAGAGCTAGCGAGCCTGCTTTTGCGCTAATGTGAGTTGTCCGAACTACAAGCTTGGTGTCTTCTTCAATTTCATGGTAGTAGGAATTTGATTAATGCTAAAGGTTGTGGAACTTTTGTGAAGTAAATATTGGGTGCCGCCAATAATTGTTCCTTCACCCGCTCCAACAGAACTTTTCATATTCTATATATGTTTTGTACTGGTTGGTAGGTTGTAAGTGTGTATAAGAATTCTTTACTTTGTCTAGTTTTAAGTGAATTGTTCTTAGTTATCTGAATATTTGTTGCATTCAGTGTGCAGTATGTATTAGCCTTTTATGCATACTTTGGGGGGTTTTCTGTATAGCTATTTACATTTCGCATGGGTTTTTTTAGGGGTTTTTTGCTTGTTTATGGCTTAAAATAGAGTTTGATTAGACATATGCTTGGATTAGATTTTATTAACTCCTTATTGTAATCTCTTTTTTACATATTTTTTTTATCATATAATTCCAATTTGGTATTTTCCATAAATTGTTGTAGTTGCTAAATGTTTTTATTTTGAATCTAACAAAGGATTAAACTTGGAAACATTTGATCTAAGACCGGATTTCGGATTTGTTCGCTTGTTATTTTCCTCTATCTGTAATAGCTTATAGAGTTTTTCAAAATAAAAGACTTTAGTAAATTTGAGGAATCAGCTATGTAGTATTTGATTGAATCTGTGCAATGTTATTTTATGAGCCTATTTTATAGTGAGTTTTAGAAAGAAAATTTTGGAAGATTTACTGTTAGAGACAAAGGCAAGGAAATTGTTCAAGTATAAGCAAAGGTGGCTTAATCGAAAAGAAACGAAGTTGGTTTCTTCATCCATGCCGTAATTAGAGGTGGAGGTATGGCTCCTTCCATGTCCGAAAGGAAGTAATTCTTAGTGATGCCCTTTGTAACGTTAAGGTGTGAAAACTCGTTCCTGCGTCGTGAATTATTTTATATCTGCTTTTTGTGCTCTAGAGATTGAATGTTCCAAGAAAGTTTCAAAAGATAGCCGGGAAAATGATTATTTGGATTTTAGCGTATACAGAGAAGAATTATAATCACAGTTTGAAGAGGAATAAAGTTTTGTGGTCGAAGTTTAGTCTCCCTAGTTTCCTCTTCATGCTTCTATAATGGAACTAATGGTGGTCTGTCTTAGAAATAAAATGGATGAAAATAAAAATATCATTAGATAATAAAGCTAGACTTGTAGCCTCAAGGTATTGCGAAGAGGAAGGAATGAGATTTAGTAGGAAACTTTTGCTAGTTTCCTCGCTGCTGTAAGATTAGTGAGAGCTATTAGAATGTTTAGCTTGCTTTTTCTTCTTATACAGAATTGTTCAAGTTTTTTGGCATATTTCATCAAATGGATGTGAAACATGTGTGTTCATGTGAAAGAGTTGGTTAATAATCATGAGAGAGTTTATGTTGAACAACCTCCAGAGTTTGAAGTTTTGAATTTTCCTTAATCATGTCCTATATAAGTTTGAAAAGGGTTCCTTTAATTGGCCTTAAAAGACAAGCTCCAAAGAGCTTTGAATATGATAGATCTGGCTTAGTAATTTTTTGCTGAGAATGGATTTAAAAAATGGTAAAAATGATACTACCTCTTTTATAAGACTATGAAGAAAAATTTGATGTTGTGCTTGAGTATCAAAGTTATATTGTTATGATATTTATTTTGGTTCTTTATTGTCGAAGTTTAGCCGATCTTTGTTGAAGAAGTGCTAGTGTTATGCATAAGTTGAATTTTTAGGAGATGGAGTGTATAAGATTTGGAATGTAGACGTTTGCTTTCTTTGCCTTTGAACTCTCAATAGGTCATTAGGACAACTCATAAGATGTGTAGTGTTCTAGTTAAAGGTCAATGAAATATGAGTAGCAACAATTGATTGTTTCAAAAGGTTCAAATCGATATTTTGATGTATTATAGGAGTTTTGTTGATTGAAAAATTTCTGCGCCTAGTGATGCTATAGTTCACTTAAGCTTGCCAGGAGAAATAATGTTAAAGGTGTTGGGAATATAATATGATACTTATAGATGGGAGATTTGAATCTTTGTACTGTTTATTGGAAGCCGCTATAGATCTCCTGATTATGTTATGGTTATATTTTGTGTATTGCTTTTTGTGTCTTAAATGCGTTGTCACTAGTAAAGTGAATCACATAGTTGTTTACAGTATGCCATTGTTGAAACAGAATGTTTTTTAAAAGTATGTCTGTTAGCTATTATTAGGCGTATGGTTTGCGTTCTAGATAGTTGAATTTATTTGATATGTGAGAGGTTCCAGAGGCGTTGATTTGGTTTGCTGGTAGGTGTTTATCTTTTGTACCGTAAGAGTATCTGAGTGGGTTTGTTGGACGTGTCCATTTGGGTCTGTGTAGTTTTCCTTAGTTTCGTTTGGGATTGGTATGTTTAATAGAGTAGTGCATAAATTGCGTAGGTGTGGCTCCTGTATTCCTATTCTATATCTGCTGATTTGAATTCGGTAAATGATGAAATTTTATCATGTTTGCTGAGGTGTGCTCAAAATTCTGTGGAGGACAACATAACTTCGTGAGATTGGATTAAGTTTGTTGAGTGATGATGTTGCTCTATAGTTTGTGATAAGTGACTTGAGCTGATAAATTGACTTGAGAAATATCGCTTAGTAGCAGCTATTGTCTATTGACTTAAGGCATATTTGGGATTATTGAGTCTATGCTACTTTTTATAGAGAGCATGTGCAAAAAGTATAATTAGTTAGTCTTGACATTTGTACTCCTAATAATTAGTTTTATCTGTGGTATATTTTTAGTCTGCGGTAAATCGCGTTGAATGATAGGATAAATTGTTGGTAAAAATTATGGTGCTTTGATGCTCGGGTATTTGTGTGATTGTCGTTATGTGATGTGTCCTTGTGGTGATTTTCATGAGTGATGATGAGCGTTGTGGTTAAATTCTTTAGAAGACATTTGTTTGATAGAATGAGAGGTTATATGTGTTGGAAAACTATGTGTTGAATTAGTTCTTAGCGGGAGGTTTCTAAATGTTAGGTTCTAATTTGGTTTTGGAATGGAAACATTGGTTATGTACTTCCAATTTGAGATTTGTTTCCTTAATTATCTTTTTGATGAATCCAAAATTGGGAGGATATGTTTTTAAGAATATATTGCATTATAATTTTGTTAGATTTTTTTGGATTTGATTAATTAGGGTGAAAAGTTTATTTATATTGGGTTGTGTGTGAGGATTATTTCAAAATAATGATTCGGGTGGATAGTGGGATATTTTTATTTTGTGCTTACATTTATTGTGAGTTTACATGTATTCAAGCATGTTTTAGTCTGTGGAGGAGTGGTCTTAGGTCAAATGAAAATGTGCGATGTTTTGGCTTTTTTGGTCCTTTAGGTTACTCAAATTGAATTAAATTATATAAATTAATATAATGTTTGATGATAACAAACTCAATTTTTTAATACTGAAATATCTTAGTGTTTTATAGTATGTGTCCATAGCGTATGAGCTTGAACAGAATGTATTTTCCAGACCCCTTTTGAAGCACTTCTTGAAGCGGAGGCTAATTATACGAATCTTATATGAATGTCTGAGATTAGTAAGTCTAGTTTATGAAGTATATTTTCGTTTTTTTTTGTTTTTTTGTGGATGACGTGCCATAAATCAGACTAATTTGCATGTAGACATATGCCAACTATGTTTGGAATGGTGGTATTGGGCATTAAGAGATTAACATATAATTGGATCTTTTGATTTTTGAGATCTAATTTTAAAAATAATAAATAGAAATATTGTATATGTTTATAATAGAGGAAAATAAATTTAAATAATTATTTAAGTGTGTGTCTTTATACTTGCTATGTTTGGGTGTTGTACTATCTATGGTATGTGTTGATATTTTTTTGGTGAGTTGACTTTAAAGTAAAGATGAATTTGGTTAGGGATAGTATAAGATTGAATTAAAAGGAAAATGATTGAGAGTATTGTGTTATTATGTAATAGGTTGTGGTGTCTTAATTCTTCTAGTGTTTTGACACTATGGTGATTGTTTTTTTTATTTTTTGATTAATTTTATAGTAAGAGAGAATTGTCGAAAAGATATAAGTAAAGTAAGAGTAATTATATTTTTTTTGTTAATCTTAGACGACTAGTTTAGATTTTAAAAATTCCACCGATTTTTTGATTTGTTTTCTTTTTCCAAAAATTCGCATGATTGGTTGTCCATATATAATTGTGGTGTCCTAAAATTTTTTTATTGCCTCCAATTCGCTTATATTTATACCGATCTTGCGCTCTCCAAATTTTATGACTAATCATAGTTGACATTTCAAGAGCTCCGAAAACCAATATAGTTCGCATTGTTGCTGCGCGCATAGTTCCCAATTGGTTTTTTTCATCTTATTCTTGATGAGAGTATTATTGATTGGGTGAGGATGAAATGTTGGTGTGAGGTGTCTTAATACTTTGGTAAATCAGCTCTTGCTAGTGCAGATGTGTAATTTGGGTTCTAAAATTTGCCGCTATGTGACTTTGTGAAAAACGGGTTTTAATCCTAGACCGTGAAAGGGAGTCGGGTTGCTCGTGAACGCCGAGTAATAAGAAAGTGGGGTGTAACCGATGGGGTCTAATCCCAGTGGAAAGGTTTGGGCGAAAGATTTTATTCATATTCCAAGATAGCGCTCGGGAGTGGAAGTAGGTCGAGTTTGACGCGAACCAACTATAAAAATACGGTGGTCTCTTCTCTAACTCTTTCCTTTTTTTATTTGGAATTAATTTAAGTAATTTATTGTATGTTTTAGTTTGTTCTTATTATTTGCTAAAATGCGAGGTAGAGAGTTTTGATAATTGATCACATTTTTGTCGATCTTATTTGTGGCAGAGTAATTGTAATTTTTCGGTATATTTTATAGATTAAGTAGTTATATTTGAAGTTAGTGAATTGGGTTACGTTTAGAATTTTTTTTTTTATTAGAACCTTGTCCCTCGCGCCGCTCCTTCCCCTCTTAGGGTTGCATTTAATTTTTTTCGATGTGTGCCAACGAGTAATGCGTATCAGTTGTGAATGCAATGCTCATTAGTTAGATTGAATATCGTTTAGAAGCATCAGAACGTTTCAAGGGATTCCCGATTTCTGCCTTCGGTGAAATTTCTCTGGTGAGTCGTGCAGAATCTGATAACGTGAGAAGTAATTATTTTGAGGGAGTCTATCTATTTCCTACTCTACGCATGTCCTGTGAGTGTCGATCGGAGTCCTGTGCGTGCCGGTAGGTAGATCTCGAGAAAGACTACTCACGCTGCCCGTCATGCCAGTTGTCTAGCCACGCTCTGGCGACCTGACAGCACGATTTCTCGATGTGAGGGTGCGCGATAGACTGTGTGCGCCACTGTCTTTGGGTCTCTATCGATTATCTCTCTATCTTTATAATTGTATTCATTGGGGCTGTAGAGAAGATTAAATACATTGTGATCACAGGTTGTTCTCTATCTTTCCTGTCGGAGTCTGGCCAGGAAGCTTCATTTCGTTATCAGCCGTTGTTGTTACGTTTTCACTGCAAAGACAAGTTAAGCGGTAAGATTTGCTAGGTATGCGCGATGACTTAAGGTCGTTGCGATCAGAATAGACATAGAGAGTATACGGTAGTTAGAACACGGAAGGGTTGCGGATTGCGGCGATTGTGTTTGGTGGATGAAAATCCTATTTGCTTAGTGAGAATGCTGTAGCCACACTTGTCTATGAGCTGATCAGCGGTAGCTAACGCCCGGAGGAAAAGTGGGGAAACGCATTAAATAAAATAATAGCAGTGGTGGCCTAGAGTATAGGAAGTTAATCTAGTCAGAGG
>NW_024063675.1:0-1180 GCF_009727055.1 Benincasa hispida | reverse complement strand
GTTATCATAGTGCTAAGTTCTTAAACAATGTTGGATTGCGTTGATGAAATATGTTAATTTGCATCCATTAAGCATCAATTTCATAATATTGCGGTTGCATGCGTTCATCGCATTAGAACAGTTGAATTTTGTATTTTTGTGAAGAATATGCGTTGACGCAATGCAAGAATCGCGATCATAGGAAATCATCGGTCGAGCGCAACTTCACTGCCAGGCTTTGCGATGATTGTGCTCGCAAACATTCGCCCGAGAAGGATCGCCGCAACCTGGTCAGCGCAACCTGGTGGGCGCATCTGGGTGAGAGGCTAATTAATCGCGATGGGATAAAAAACTGATGACAGTCGAATCCGAAATAAGTTGACAGTCGATAACGATCACAAAGTACATTCAACTTTTTGGTGATAAATATTCGATGCATCAATCAGGAATTAAAGTCGTCCCATCTATACAGTCAAGAGAGAGAAGCTGCCGTTCACTTTGGATGTTTATAAATACCAGAGGCAACCTTCGGAAAAAGGGTTCACTAGTTCACTATTCTTTATTCCACAAGTTCGCACGCCCTTGTTCATAGTTTTCTTTCATTTTAAGGCGAAAGCGAGAGGGAAGGTGGTGCTGATAGATCGTTCCGGTAAGCTAGGGAGAACGCCGAAAGCTTCAAGGAAAGAGAGAGGGCCGACACCTGCAGAAGTAGGAACATCTTTAGAATTGAATAGAGATTACAGTGTAAAAGCCTCGGTCAACAAGGAATTGCTACCAGACTCTCTACCTTTAACTTCCATTGTCATTTTGTACTTCACTCATTTATCGAAATGGAATCTCTTTCTCTAAATCTGTTCACTCTTTGTTATTTACGCATGAGTAGCTAAATTAGTTGAATGGGTGAGAAGCATTTAGCTAGCACAACTAGGGAATCTTCATGCTATGCGATTATCTTGTATTATGTATGCTTCATTCGTCCATTAGATATACTCGGGAGGGTAGTCTAAGGATAGGATCTAGACTTGGGAAGGTCAGGTTAGAATCTAGGCTCAGGAGCGTCAGATTAGAATGCATAATCAAGAGATAGGAGCTTAGGAATGAGCACTATTTGTTATCAATGCATCGCATGCATCCTAGAGATAGGATACGATTGTATGCGGTCACTTTGCTTTTATGAATTTTGCATCATCGCATAGGACTG
>NW_024063674.1:0-5409 GCF_009727055.1 Benincasa hispida | reverse complement strand
TATTATATATTATACTTCACATCTTGTTGTTTTGCTTGTTATTTGTTTTATTTGCTTTACCACAAACCAATAAAACATAAAATCCCTGGTTATTTGTATGGACTCAAGTATGTATGTTGGTGACATTACAAGTGGATCATGTCTTGAGTGATAACCAAAATGGTCTGTAGTAAATGGATAAAGGAGGGAAACCTATCCTCGTAACGCTACAGACGTGGCCCGCTTTGTGGAATGGTCACATAGTTTTGTGACTTGTCATAGATGGTCTGGTCCTGATCATTCGTGTTGGGGACATGCGAGCGGGGGGCGTTCCTATACAAAGAGTTGTATAAGATCTGACCACGAAATGTTAATGTCTCGTTATATAACACCGTTCATGACAGAGGACTTCACTTCACTAGGATGACCATAGATAACAAGACCTCAATCCTGAATGAGTTGGGAACTCCTGCCATCGAGGGCGGTCCTTTGATTTGTATGGGTGCGAGTGGCCAGGTCGCCGATTCAAACCTACCATTTTTGGGGATTCGTCTGATTTTAGGAGTTGGGAACTTAGCTACACAAGATGAGAATTTCACTCCTTCCCGAGGCAAGGGTAAGTAGATAGATGGCTCCCTTAAGGGCTGATTTCGAAGCTGTTGAACGATGTGGCGCCACACACCTTCTCTTGGCTTGAGAGGTGTTCACACATAGTTGGACTATGTTGTATTGTTCATTAGAGGAATCAGTGGTACTTAAGGAGTGAGATGTAACTTATAGGGCAAAACGGTAAATTGGCCCAATTGTACTTAGGAGCATTCTGTAAAGGTTCATCGTACTCATGATTTGTTATATCCAATGGACACAGAGATATATATGTGGTAAGAAGAGTTCAACTGTTGGTCTTTAGTGGAATCACTGACAGTTAACGGATGGTGGATCTTGTGGGCAAAAGAGGTTTAGTAAACTATTCACGTATTGTTGGAGCTTCAGAGCCACAGGTTCATTTAGGTCACCTGGGTAGCTTGGATAAAGTCAAGAACTAGTGTTTGGGTTAATTTGAAATGTTTCAATTGATAAAGAGGATGTTCAATTATATATGATATAATTGGACTGGTTAATTATATATGATATAATTGGCTAAATGTATCAGATTACATTATTTTTGAGGAAATTAGATATAAATATGATTTATATCAAGTAGAGGAGAAAATACTATAGTAGGTGTATGATATCAAACTATAGGATATAAATATAATATGATTATATTTATTAATTAAATTAATTGATTAATTATTTGATAATTAACAGATTTATCCACGTTTGGATGTGGGAAGTGGGCTGCGATGGTTATGGTAACCGACGGATTAAAACAATGAAAATCATTTTCATTTTGATCATTCATGCATTCGTATTATCGCGCGCCCAAAAGAATCCATGAAAGCGATCACGAGAGCCTATACGATAGAAGCTCATTCGTCTAAACAATCATCTACCTCACGTTTTCTCTAAACGATCGTATACGTTTTTCCTAAACGATCGTTCAGTCTTTCCTACACGATCGTGTAGCTCTACTATATGATAAGCATTTTCGTTATACGATAGCAGATTTTCATCTCCCACTTGCTTATTGTCTACACGATGCATTCTCCTCCGTCCTCTACCAAACACACCAAAGCCCACTCTTTGGATTTTTAACGCTGAGGATACCCAGGTTTCTCTTGTGGTAGTGTCATCCCCACTGTAGTGTTTGTGTGCATTCTAATCGTGCTGTTGTAGTTGACATACTCGCCGGGTGCTGGTAGATCTATGGGAGGTTTTCTGCTGCTTAGGGTTCAGACGTTCAAAGAGTGTCTTCATCATGTATGAACCCTTTCCATGGTTTTTATTGTATTCTTAGCATGCCGATAATTAAATTATATGCATAACTATATGTGTTGAATGTATGTCGATTGTGTTTCAGTCACTGTGAAATCGGAGCGATCTAAACCTGCTTATGGAACTCTCGGTATGAGATCCTTCAATTGGTATCAGAGCCAGGTTTCTGATACTCCGATTGCATCTGTTGCAATGAAATAACATATACATTCATGGTGGGTGCATTTCTACACTATTTTAAATGTTAATTCTACTGTGGATGTGCCATATTAATGGATGTTTTTTATAACTTAATCAACGATGAGGGCTCTCACTTTATCAACTGCATAATTGCTAACCTGTTGACTAAATTCAACGTCAGCCATCGAGTTGCAACTGCTTATCACCCACAGACTAATGGGCAGGCAGAGATTTCTAACAGAGAGATTAAAACTATCTTGGAGAAGGTAGTTAATACTGCCAGGAGGGATTGGTCACCCAAGCTTGATGAAGCACTATAGGCTTACAGGACTGCCTACAAAACACCAATTGGCATGTCCCCGTACGCCCTGGTCTTCAGAAAAGCTTGTCATCTGCTGCTTGAGTTGGAAAATAAGGCGATGTGGGCATGCAAGAAGCTGAAGTTTGATTTAGCCAATGCGGGGAAAGTCCGGAAGCTACAATTGAATCAGTTGGTCGAATGGCGAAGGGATGCCTATGAAAATTCTAAGATATATAAGGAGAAAACGAAGAAATGGCACGATGACCGCATCAATGATCGGACATTCACCGAATGGTCAACAGGTATTGTTATTTAATGCATGTTTGTGACTGTTCCCAGGAAAGTTGAAGTCTCGCTGGTCGGGGCCATTCTGAATCAAGACAATCTTTCCTCATGGCGCAGTGGAATTAATATCTTTAGACGGGAGCAGCGCATTCAAAGTCAATGGTCAGCAGATCAAACCCTACTATGGAGGCGACTTCGATCGACGCATGGACACCATTGACTTGGGCAAGCTGGATTAAACCACTTGCAGGGAAAGCGATTGCGGTAACTCTAAGAACTTCTTTCAATCGACCTTCCTATCTATGTTTACTTGCTTTCTTTACTGCTTTCATTTACCGTTTTCTTACGTCCGTAATTAATGTGTAGTAGGATTAGTCTTTTATGTTTTGGCAATTTAATTTCGCATGTAGTAGCGTCGGTCGTATAATTTTGTGTATGATGGGATGAATCACCGTAAGGTCTTTTCAACTTGCATTTTTGATGAATTATGAAGAGAGGAAAATAAACTGGTATGTATGAGAGGATGGGTGTAGTAAGTGAAACTAAGAGAAGCTATGTGTCTAGTACACCCAAATACATTACGGTGAGGGGTGTGTTGTGCATGTATATGTCCTTTTCCCAACCTTAGTTAAATGCATTATGGTGAGGTATCCTCCAAAAATGTGTTTGGGTGAGGGGTGTGCTGCGGGGATGTATGCGTGTTGCCCGTCCTCGACAAAAATGTATCTGTGTTTATTGGGAGCATGGTGTGAATTTTAAATCATGCACCTTTCTGAGTCAAATTTGTAAGTTAATCAAATTCCTTGACTCTTGTACAAGCAATAGAATTTTTTTTGTAATGCGTTCATTTGTAATATATTTGTATACTTTGTTAATAGTCAATACAATCAAAGTATATATTTACTCTACTTTTTGCCTGTGCCTCATTCTTTATCTTCCTTTGTTAATTTTTGTGACATTCTTAATCTCTTATTTTTACGATCTTCATTGCATTTCTATGATGTATTATATGTTTACACTTAGAAACATTTCCCATACTTAGTAAATTCTGACTAACACTTAGTTAACACTTAGTTTAGCAGTACTTTACCTTTTATCTTTCAAAGTTCTTCTCAAACCTTCTTTTTGAAATTTTCTTTTAAGTGTTTGTCTAGTCTACCCAAACAACGCAATGAGGATTTTGCTCATCTTTAAATTTGGGGGTGAGGAAGGTATGAGCAGATAATATCAAGAATATGCAGTATTTAAGAAAATGCTTCCATTTACCATTTCCAATATATATAATATGTTATGCAAAACTCCAATGTCAGCGCAAAGGAAAATTTAAAAAATTGTTCCCAACCTGATAAGAGTTTAGTTTTGAAAGAGGGCCTGCTCGTAGTTGGATGTTCGTATGACACCTGTAGAAGCAAGCCAAAACGAAGGTGGGTTTCCAAGAACAACGTAGTATAAACAAAAAAAGAAAAATAAAAAAGGGTGCAGGGACAACTCCTTGATTTTCATGAGTTAAAGTTGGAAACTGGCACACAACCATAGTTGGATGTTCGCATGACACCCCTGGGGACAAGCCAAAACGAAGAGTGTAACCATGATCAACTGTCTCTAAGTGAATAAATGACGCAAAGTTTTGCTCACCGCATATAGATACATCAAGTTGTTTTGATAAAGAAGAGATAAAACATTCTATTTTTGAAAACTAGAAAAGTGTCTTGAGCAGAATTTTGTTACATAGAAGAATAAAAGAATTTTCCTACACGATCGTGTAGCTCTACTATACGATAAGAATTTCCGCTATACGATAGCAGAGTTTTCATTTCCCACTTCTTTATCGTCTACACGAGCGCATTCTCCTCTGTCCTCTACTAAACTCACCAAAGCCCACTGTTTGGGTTTTTGACGCTGAGGATAACCCGAGTTTCTCTCTGTGGTGGTGGCGTCCCCGTTGCAGTGTTTCGTGTGCATTCTGATCGTGCTGTTGCAGTCGACATACTCGCCAGGTGCTGGTAGATCTGGGGGAGGTTTTCGCTGCTTAGGGTTCAACGTTCGAAGAGTGTCTTCATCTGGTATAACCCTTTCCATGGTTTATTGTATTCTGAGCATGTGCGATAATAGATTATATGCATAACTGTAAGTGTTGAATGTATGTCGTTTGTGTTTTGGTCACTGTGAAATCGGAGCGATCTAAACCCATTCATGGAACTCTCGGTATGAGATCCTTCACCGCGACACCATAGCGAGGCCTCTCTGACACCCTGCGGGGCCTCGCGGCACCTCTACGAGGCCCGGGGGCCGTTTGGGGCACCAAACGAGCTTCGTTTCCAAAACCGTCTAGAACACGACTTTTTTTCATAGTTCTTAACCCCTGTGTCCATTTTTTGCGATTTTTCACGTTGGAAGGTTCAGCACAAAAATGCGCCCCAGATCCCTGGGGGCCGTTTGGGGTAACAAACGAGCTCCATTCCCAAAACTGTCTGGCACACGACTTTTTTTCATCGTTCTTATCCCCTAGGTCTATTTTCGCACTTTTTCTCTCCGAAAGGTTCACGCACAAAAATTGGGCCCCAGGGTAGCCCGCGGGGCTCCGGGGGCCGTTTAGGGCACCAAACGAGCTCCGTTCCCAAAAACCTCCTGGCACACAGTTTTTTTTCATTGTTCTTAACCATTGGTTTGTTTTCGCACATTTTCACTACGGAAGGTTTAGACACAAAAAGTGGTCCCTGGGGGCCTTTGGGCACCAAACGAGCTCCGTTCCAACACTGTCTGGCACACGGCTTTTTTTCATCATT
>NW_024063673.1:0-1159 GCF_009727055.1 Benincasa hispida | reverse complement strand
ATGTGGGGGTAGGTGACCCCAAAATAAATTCATTTTTTCATATACTACTAGTGATCTTCTTTTTCCCTATTGAAATTAAAAAAAAAAAAAAAAAACTTTTCTAAATTATGCTTTAATTATCTAAGCTTATATTTAAGTTTAGAGATACTAATAAATAAATTAAATGATAATATATTGAAAACAATCATATCATATAATTTTCTTTTTATTACTACGTTGTGATAAAATTATTATATTTTGTAGATGAACTACATAATGATTAATATTACGTACTTTAATACAAAATGAAAGATGATTTGAAAAATCTAAACTAAGTAGCTATACCACTAAGGGACCAATTGAAAGTGGAAAATTATTGAAAAGCAATTCTCTACTTAACTATATATAAATTATATTTATATATAGTTGGAAAGACCAGTCACCCACAAAACCTAACATGAAAGGGGGGAAAATTGCAATAGGAAGTGAGAGTTGTTGGGAAAAAAAAAAATCATTTATCTCTTCCAAAAATTAGGCAAAAGGGGTCCACTTTTGAAGGATGATTTGAATATTTAATCATATAAATGAGTTTGTCGATATTTAGATTAAAAAAAACATTGAATAGATAATTTTTTATACTATAACTAATTATTATAAATTCTACCCTAAACTATTTATTGGTATTTATTCCATCTTTATCTATTTAGTAAAATATCATTATCTATCAATGAGTGATAAATGACCGTAACAATTGATTATATTTGTAAACAAGTTAGTTCATTTTTCTATTTTTAAAAATAATCATAAGTTAATTATTGAAGATAAGTGGCTAAAAAAATGGTTAAATCACCCCTAAATTCAAAAGTTTAAGCGGATAAATTTCAAATAATTAAATATTATCAGTACTTTTACAATATTCTCATAATTGTGAACTTTGAAATTTAATTTATAAGAAAAAAAATTAATTAGTAAAAATGATTATTAATAAGATAGAAAACGATATTACAATCATTTGGACACAAGTATTCATTGTGATACTTGGGAATATGAAAAATTTTAAAAGAGAATATATCAACCAATTAGGTCTATTGATTGTAAAGTAAAAGGCAGCAATGTCCAATCTAATTTCCGCTTTGTGGAAAAGCTTTCAAACTTAAATCACATTAAAAAAAAAAAAAAA
>NW_024063672.1:0-958 GCF_009727055.1 Benincasa hispida | reverse complement strand
CAACCTAAAACGAGTTCAAAACGTGTCTAAGTTTCACTTGAACTTTCAAAACGACCTAACAAATATTCAATACAAGTTCATAAGTCATAACCTAGCAAAAAGTTCAAATTTTTTGAAAAAGACACTCCAAAACCCAAAATGTCAAGTGTGTAAGTGCAACGAACTTAGTTCTATACAAACCTAACAAGTATTCAAAATCACTCGAACTTTAAAAACGACCTAATAATGCTTTAGTGTTACTTCATAACTCATAACCTACCAAAAAGTTCAAAAAATGTAGAAAAAGCACTCCAAAATCCAAAATGGCAACCAAGTGTGTAAGTGCAACAAACTTAGTCTCAACTTTAAAATTAGTGCGAGTTGGGAAATGTATTAACTCAAGCATGATGTAAAAACTTGAAACGACTTAAATATTTATTCACCATCACATAAAAACAGTAATTAAATATAGATAACATGTGTAAATAAAGGGAGAATCACCTTTCTAGCAGTAGCTTTAGAGTAAGACCAAACACCATCCTCCTACTTGTAAATCTGCTCGATTGTCTACTTTGTTCTACACTCGTCATTTCACCGTCTCAGGCCATCCATTGAATTGGCCACCCAGCCTTGGCATACAAGAGTATGTCTCAGCCTGTTAACAAATACCACTAAAACTAAGCAAGACAAAGAAAAAAGTTTTCAAAAAATTACCTAACTTTTAGGTCTTCATGTGACCTTTAAGTACTTCTGTTTTCTCCTTCAACTCTTTGACAGATTGCTGAAATTATGTGTTTCTGCAATGTTTACCAGAACATGAAAGATTCATTACGAAAATAAATACCATGAATACAAACCATGAAGAAATAGTAAAACAGTCAATACAAGAAGAAAAAAGTTCACTTGAAAACGACCTAAAACAGTATCACTTGAACAAAATGTGTCTAAGTATCACTTGAACTTTCAAAACGACCTAAAA
>NW_024063671.1:0-35022 GCF_009727055.1 Benincasa hispida | reverse complement strand
GTACTTCTCGCTTTAACTTAAACGCATTCTTCCAACCTTCTCTTGATAGGCGGAATAACATCTTCACTTTCTGCTCTCATAGGTGAAGATGTTGTCAAGCATGCTTTAGCTAAAACTTAATTATTTACTTAACACAAATTAATTTACTTGCTTAATTCTTGCTAATTACCTAGGGAATTAGAAAAACATCATGGAGAAAATGAATTGTGGATGAACTGAAAATAGACAGAGAGAATGAATGATAAATGATCATATACACTTTATACTAAGATTAAGTGTTCGATACATGGTGTGAATGAAGATTAAAGAAGGTGAATACATATGATGAAAAAGAATTAGAAAACAAATACAGATGGGTGTCAACATAATTGAGACACAGATCCTAGATGGAGGATTATACTTGCCCGACAATGTGGAAGTAATGGAGAAGAGAGCTTCCCTCTCAGGCTTGCTCTCCCGATAGAATTGACCATTGTACAGAGCTTCAACTACAGGGATCAAAAGGATTCTTTTTCCCTAGAGACCTCCACCTGTTGGCCTTGTCTCTTGTTTATCTCGTAACATATACTCTGGACGGCCCGCTTCAAACCAGTTCTCTCTCCCGGTAACTCCAGTTTATACATGTCTTCTGTATTCAGTATATCTTTTAGTGATTTTGCAGAAGCTAATTATATATGGAAAGCTTGACTCCTCTGAATTGTGGTCCCACTTTATGGTTATGGTAGTATCTGAGATGTTGGGGAGTGAATATTCCTTTTGTTATGCAATCAACTGTCGAGAAATGCACAATTGAAAGTTGTACATTCTGTCAGACTCCTCTACAAATGCGTTGCTTTTTACATCTTCAAATCTATTGTCGCATGCGGTGTTGTTTTTTATTACCACATGCGGTTGAATTTGCGTTGATCGCTTAATCTCTTGATCCGATTGTCGCATGCGCCGTCATTCGCGTTGATCATCTCTTCATTCCTGAATGATGGGCGCAATACGAGTAGATGCGTTGTTCATTTTTTTTTTTTAGCCATGAACGCATGCAGTGACTGATTTCCTGCAAAAAAGAACTTAAACATTCTATTCTACCATCGCATGGTGTTAGTGGGTGTATTGACGACAATTTATAAGTCTCGCATTTTTAGTCAATTTCTATACTTATTGACGCAACTTTTCTTCTTTTTGCCGTTAATATCTAAATAAAAACAGCATAAAATAAAACTTGTATTTCTACAAGTTATCACACCCCCAAATTTAGATATATGCTTGTCCTCAAGCATATCTTCAACTAAAGCAATATTACTCAATTCCTATCCTTATTTTGCGTTGATTGGTTGCTCCGAATGCTCCACCTAGCCAACATTACTTAACAGCGCAGTTTCCTTCTATCCTTGATAATTCATAAACATGCCCTACTTATTCTTCTATACAAAAATCCTCTGCTCAAAAGTTCTCTTCTAGTTTTTAAAAAAATGTTTACCTCTTCTTGAGAAAACAACTTGATGCGTCTGAATGCGGTGGTCTGGTTTGTGTTTTTCTATTAGAAGACTGCTGATCATGGTTACACCTTTGTTTTGGCTTGTTCCTATGGGTGTCATGCGAACATCCAACTATGGTTGTGTGCCAATCTCGACTTCAACTCTTGATTTTCAGCTAAGTATAACTTTTGCTGGTCAGAGGAGTTGTCTCTTATGCTCTTATTAGTTTTTTTTCTCTCATTGTTTTTTTTCTCTTTTCATATTGCGTTGTTCTGGGAAAACCCAACTTCGTTTTGGCTTACTCCCACTGGTGTATGTGAACATCCAACTACGAGAAGGTTCTTTTTCACAACTTAACTCTTATTTTAGGTTGGGATTGTTTTGGAATTTCCTTGCGTTGACATTGGAGTTTGTATGAATTTCTCTTTTTTTTTTTTTTTTTTGACAATTATGAACGCATTTTCTTAATGACCGCAATCCACTTGACTACATCTACTCAGGCCTTCCCCAACCCTCAAATTTAAAGATGTGCAAGGTCCTCATTGTGTTGTTTTGGACAAAATAGCCAAACACTTAGTCAAAATTTACAAAAGAAGGTTAAGCAGCAGAATTTTGAAGTATAAAAGGTAATGCAATGCTATTGCTATGAATTATCTAAGTGTTAGTTAGAAAATACAAAGTGTGGGAAATGTTACTAAGGGTATGCATATGACTCATCATGGCAGCATAATTGATAACGCAAAATAAAAGATAAAGAACATCGCAATAAATGACAAAGGATGATAAGAAAGAGGCTAAAGCATACGGAAAGAATTGTTACTCTAAAAATTAACCAAGTATACAAAGAATTACAAGTAATGCAATACAAAATTGAAGCATGTACAAAGAATCAAGTAATAACTTCTATACATAGAAATAATGAATGAATTAAAAATAAAAGAATGACCGCAATAAAAAAAAATTGTAGAATTATTGAGGAGGAGGTTCAGGTGGAGGATTTTGATGAGGTACTCGAGGAGCTTCTTCGAAATTCAGATGTTGCTGCAAATGCAGAGGCACCATGGGACCATGAAGATACGCTGTCAAAAAGTTGAAGTACTCATGGTTGCGCTCTGTTAATTGCCTTTGGTTCAGGTGGATCGTGTAAATGTTGCGTTGAATATTGATCATCACCTGCCTTGTCATAGCAGCACTGCGTTGCAAATCTTCTACTCGCTCGTTTATCTCATTTATTCGTTGGCAGAAATAGTCATGTTTGTGAGAAAGAAGAGAACGCATATCAGCAAGTTCAGCAGTTAAGGTGGCAATGGTGGGTTGTGCCTACGATGTTTCACCATCAACGTTTTGGGGTTGGGCAGAGTGCCTTCACCCAAATCGTGTGGGTCATCAACATATGGCGGTGGAGGGGAAAATTGCGGTGATGATGAAGGGGAGGATGGAGCTACTGGATATGCGGTGGGGGAATCAGGAACAAGGAGAAGGTTGGTATAATGTTCGGGAAGTGGGGAAGAAGGTTTTGCAGGAGGGCTTGGAGAGCGAATCACCAAAGGTAAAGGGTCCAAGGGTTCTTGATCTTGCGCTGATGATTCTTGGACTTTTTCCTTTCCTTTGTCATCCTTGCACTGTTTCTTTGGCTTTGGTTGTTGCAACGCATTTAAATCGATGATGGGCCTCTTCAATGGGAGCTCGGGGAAATGAGGGGAATCTTTGAGGAGCATTCTCAAAATCTTGATACTTATGAGGCCATGAACTTCTGGCATTGGTTCTTCCTCAATACCTACACCCAATGATAGGCATAAGCTTGAAACTATCCAAGGGAAGAAATATCGACCTCGTATATGCCCCACCAAACCTCGAAGTTGTCTTGCGATCATCTGGCCTACATTGATTGGAATGCCGCGTGCGATGCAATATGCGGCCATGACTCTATCTCTTATACACATCTAGATGTGTATAAGAGACAGGTCTTGGACGCCAGGGTTCTGATGCCTTTTAAGGAGACCAACCACTGAGTGCCCGGTTGCATTAATACCTTCAGCGCATCTTCCATCTGCTCTTCTATGAGATCATCAATGATTTTATTACCCGACGCATTCGGGATGTCCTTCATTTGATATAATTCATTGATGTCCTTTATGCTAAAAGACACCACTTCCCCTTTCATGGTCATCCATCTTTGGTGCCATGGAGCCATCCATTGTAGAAGTCTCGCACTACTGTTGGGATGACGATGGATGGGCACTGACAAAATGTTTCCCATCCATGTTCTAGTACAACACTTGTGATCAAGTCCGGTAGTGGCGTTGGCACAGGGAAGAATCCCATCTCCATCATCATATCATCATTTTCTTTCTTCTTTAATGGGCATCCCTTGGCCAATGCGGGCTCACTGATTTCCGCTACTGCTTTGCTTTTTTCTTTTGTCAATGCAAGGCAGGATTTTTGCTTTTGTTTCCTTTCCCTTTCCTTGCGTTGTTCTTCCTTCTCCCACTCCACGATTTCCTTGCCTTTCTTCTCTCGAATGCGCTGAACATTTGCTCGGTGCCTCTTCTTCTTCTCTTCCTTCTTCTTTCTTTCTTCCTCTTCCTTTTCTTTTATTTCTCTTTCGAATTCTCTTTCAAATTGCTCTGAGGCCAGAAAAATGCGTTGTTCTTCCTTGAGCCTTATTCTTACCTCTTCTGCCGATATTGCGTTGTTGTGGCGCACTTCCTCATCTTGTAATTTTCTTCTTCGATTACCTTCTGCGATGATATGTTGTGCCCACAACATCTTCTCTTGCTTTTCTTCCTCCTTTTTCTTCTCCTCTCTTTCTCTTCTAAAGCACTTTGCAAAATTGGTGGGTTGATTGTTGACCTTTGCGGCACATTCTCCTTGCTACGCCACATAAGGGGGTTGATGTCTGAATGTTCTCCATCATCAGTCGCAACCGTTCTTATTTTCATTATTTCCTCCTTAGGTTGCACTGATTCTCTTTGTTAAGCTGACTCCCCCTTATCCACCCTTGCGGAGGTGGATTCTCTGTCAATTTCCAAGCTCTCAGCTCTCATTCTCTTCTCTTCCTCCTTCTTCAGGCGTCTCTCCTCCCACCTGCGTTCCCTTTTTTCACTTGTTTTTCTTTCTTTCTTCTTGATTGGATGGGCATCCTCATCTCCTTCAGCCCTCTTCTCCTTGATCTTCTTCTTCTTTTTCTTCTCCTCAGCCATTTCAGGCTGCTTCTCCACCACTACTTCCTCCAAACAAGCTCTGTTAGGTCCCTCATAGGATTCTGCGTGAGCAGTTTTTTCAGGATTGGATATTGCCAGAGCGCTCCTTCTCGAAGCTTCCTCCATCTCCTCCTCCGAAGGCAATGGTTGATTAACAACCACCGCTTCGGGCAGCCCTCCTTCTTTCTCCATGTTACTTAGTATACTCCCAAACACCTCTCTATTATCTCTTCTCTTCTTTTCACTTTCAGAAGACAATGTTGGGAGTGAGGCACTCTCCGAGCTCTGCTCCTCTCTAATGCGGAGTGGTCTGGCTGCTAAAGGCTTTCATCGTGGTTTTCCAGCAGTTCGAGGGATGAGTTGTGTTTGGGTGGCGAGACGGAGGCTTGCTGCAAGAATTGCCACCTCTCGAGCAGTGATTTGGGCTTATGAGGGTGATGAGGGTAAAGAAGATGAGTGAGGAGTTTGATCGGCCATGGTTGAACTTAGTGAAAAAGTTGGGAAACTCTTTAGGGTTTTAGGAAGAAGAAAGTCTGGGTATCTAGAGGCGATTAGGGTTTCTTTTTCGCAAAAAGACACAAATAGACAACCTAAGACAGAGGAGACTGAATTTATAGGTTGGGCCTTGTTGGGCCCAATGCAAATTCTGTGGTGGCAGGCCTCGAGGTACTAAAAAAGCTTGCCGCCGCGCTCCTCACATTTAAGAAGTTGCAGAGAAGTACGTCCTTTCATCTGCCAAATCATCATTTCCTTGGAAGCCTAAGCGATTGGACTACTCTATTTGAAAAAGAATTTTTTCTTTGGTGTTTTATTCGGATGGGCGCAAGGTTAAGATTAACGTAATGCATCCATCAACGCAAATGCATCTTTGCAGAGGACGGGCAACAATGCATGTATCAACGCAACACACCTCTTAACTCAATGCATTTCTGGAGGAGGGGCGCATGGTATTTCTACTGGCGCAACTCTACCTCAACATAGTGCATTTTCGCTAAGGACGAGCGAAAAATACATATGAGCACAACACACCCCTCAGCACAATGCATTTGTGTCGGATGAACGCAAAGTGTATCTTGTTAGCACAAGATGCACCCATCATCGTAATGCATACCGAAAATTTAAGAATAACGCATTTAATACAGAAAAGTAAGGAAATTAAAGAGAGCACGGAAACTAACGCAAGTGAATTAAATGAGAAGTAATTTCATAAAGCATTAAAAGCAAGTTTAAGGAAGCAATAAATAACAAAATTCATGAAGCAATAAAGAAGGTAATTAAGAAAGCAAGTAAACATATAATTTAGAGATATGGACTGGAAGACAATTTTCCCATGATGGACGCAATTCACACCTCCGCAAGCGGTCGAGCTTGCCTGCACAATGTCATCACGGACATTGTTCCTTCCCGTGAGATCCAGGGGCTTCAGAATTGCTTGGCAGTGTTCCAGGTGTTCTATTGCGTAGTTCGGCTGCTAGCTGCCCTACTTGAATCTCCAAGTTTCTGATTGAAGACGCCTGCAACTGCATTACTGCATCGTTTTACTCAATATATTGCTTGAGCAGGGACTCCAATGAATTTCCAAAGGTGTTTGAGGAGGATGGTTGGTTTTGCGGTTGTCTCTGTTGACCCTGATTCTGATTGTGGTGAAAAAGTGGAAGGTTTCCTCGATTCCCGGAGTTGCTATTCTGATGGTTACTCGGCCCTCCTTGGCTATGATTTCCTCCCCAACCGAAATTAGGGTGATTCCTTCAACCGGGATTATAAGTGTTACTGTAGGGATTATTTTGGATAGCACATACTTGTTTCGGGTTTGATGGGCACATTTCCACCGCATGGCTCCCTTGCTGCCACTTGTGCCGGTGCATTGGGTTGCACTGATCCTTAGGAGAGAGTACCTTGATTAAGTGTGTGAAAAGGTGGAGGGTTTCTTCGATTCCCGGAGTTTCTGTTCTGATGGTTACTCGGCCCCCCTTGGCTATGATTTCCTCCCCAACCGAAATTAGGGTGATTCCTCCAACCGGGATTATAAGTGTTGCTGTAGGGATTATTTTGGATAGCACATACTTGTTTCGGGTTTAATGGGCACATTTCCACCGCATGGCTCCCTTGCTGCCACTTGTGCCGGTGCATTGGGTTGCACTGATCCTTAGGAGAGAGCACCTTGATTAAGTGTTCGTTGCTATCGTGATTCGCTCTAGGAGTGTATTGTATAAAATAAATTGGAAAAATAAGTTCTAAGTATAAGTGATGTGTTGATGCCTTGATGCGTTTAAGTATTTGTAACACGTTGGGGCATTAGATATCTGCAACAGAACGCACACCACTCCTTCTAATGACGTTCAAGTTTTTCTAAACCAGACCCATGTATAAATATAATTTAGGTTCCTGGTAAGTCCAGGGTCGATTCAGAGATTCAGTTAAACAAACGTAAACCTTGCGTTGTATCTATTGTAGAGGTTTCCTAAAATGTATGAAGAGAAATGTTTTATTTACACTAAAGTGCTATACCTGTGCAAGAACATACAAAAGAGTTGAGTAGTGAGTGATGGATCTTGCGAAAATGGAGTTCAATGTAAGTGGATGCGTCGATCTAAGATGAATGTACACAAACCAGAATGTGATTGGATGAGATGGGATGATTTTCTTATCTTTTGTTAATGCGTTAGACTTCATTCAACACTTCTCAATGCGAATAACATACAAAACCTATCTCTTGGATGCATGCGTCCAACACAGAATACAATAAACACCAGTAAGTCTATCTCTAGCTGTACTAGGCATCCTACTTGATGCAGCTTAGTTATTCTTTCGAACAATCTAAGTTAAAGATGCTTGAACCAATTGATCAAGTTGGCTTAAGCGTTGAAATGAAACTTTGCATAAAGTATAAATGCATTCAACATGAATAAGAAATAAACAATGGCGAAAATGTGTTGGATCAAATATATGAATTTTATAAAGAAGCAAATTTTCTTTATAAAAGCAATATTCAATCAAATGAAACGAAAGTGATAAATGAGATGAAAGGAACTGAGTCAAGCCGCATAGTACAATCTCTTGTATCTCTTTGGCTCAATTCTGTTGTGTACAATCACTTGTATAGGAAGAGGACGAAGTGTCTTTCTCAAGCTTGGTTCCTCCACTCCCTGACCGGCAGTGGTGGTGGTTCCCAACCCTTCTGATCGTCTTGGCACCATAGCACAGCTTCTAAAGAACTACAATTACGATTACGCTATATAGAGAGTAAGGATCTTGATAATTTTCTAACTACAAACTCTGGAGGGACTTCATCTATTTATAGGCATTGGTCATGTCCACATGGTGAATGGGCAGCATTAAAGTCCATATCCTGGTCAGCATTAAAGTCCATGCCCTAGTCAGCATTAAAGTCCATGCCCTGGTCAGCCGCCTGGCACTCGGAAGCTTTTCAGACGCCGCGTGCTGCAGGTGCCCATACTTTTGCAAGTGGTGACTGTGACACAATCAGCCTGAATCAATGAATCTTTCTACGTTTGATTCCCTTCGACACATTGGCCCATGCGTTTAGAGCTTTTCCTGTGGGCCAACTTTCAATGTTGCGTTAGTGTTAATCCTGTGTTGAAATTCTGCAGTACAATGCGTTAGTGCTACGATATTAGAAATAAAAATTTCTTTTGCATGAGTTTTGCTAATGTTTGAATATTCCATCGTTTTTACTAAAAATGAGGAGAATTTATCATTTAAAAACTTCGTTGTTCCAACTTAAGAGCAAAAATAACTTGTATTTCTACAAGTTATTCACCACCCCAAATTTGAACAATGCGGTTGTCCTCAGCATTCCAAATAATCCTTCGTTATCTTCTTTATCTTAAGGTTGTGCAGAGTTCGCCTTCTCATCATATTCAATCATAAGTTTGAGACAAGGGAGTGGAAAATTTGCAACTCAGATTTGACGTCTCCCTCTTTCTAAAAGGATAGTGTTTAGTTTCAGATGCAGAAGGCCTTTTTATAATAACTCTTTCGTTTCTAAAAACATTTCTTGTTTTTTCTAAACCAGCAATGTGTAGATGTTCTTTTTAAGATTAAAATGCCGAATAAAAAGAAAATTATAGGGATTCACTCGTACCATGCGTTGTTCCGGTATCCACTTTCGTTTTGGGCTTGCCCCCCGGGTGGTCAATCGGATCAACTATGGGTCTGAGAAAATTCACAACAACTTCATATTTATAATATTCATGCCGTTTCAAGGATATATTTTTCTTCAGTTAGATAGAGAATTCTATGGGACGCGTTGTCTAGGAACTTAACTTTCATTGGCTTGGCTCCCACGGGTGTCATGCGAGCATCAAGACTACGGCTGAAGTTCCTTTTCCAACTTTAACTCATTGCACATTTAAGGTTTTCTCTTTTGAAGTAATTGACAGAGGATTTGCGTTTACATTTTTCTTATTTTGTTCCTTTTCTTTATGATGTACTCGTTTGATGCGTCTTAACTCGGATTTCCTCATCACCAAAATTTGGAGATGAGCTATACTCATCCCAATTTTGAGACGAGCAAAATTTCTCATTTGCTAAAAGAGAACAAATTTCAAAAAGGTTTTGAAAGTCCAAAAGAAGTTTTAAGACTTAAAGCTTGCACACGTTAAAAAGTTAAACTTAGTCTTTTTAGAGAAGTTCAGGCCTTGTTGATTTTCCTAACGCCTACTCTATACTTATAGATTTCATATAGTTGATATCATTGAGGTCAGGCAATGCACAAGACTTGGAAAATATCTAAAGAACAAAAATAAAGTATGCTAAGGTCAAATGCAAGGAACAAAATGATAGGAATTTCTCATTCATTTTCATAGAATATCATGAAGCAAACAAACAAGTCAAACTAATACAAAAGAACATCAACTAAATCAAAATACAAAAATAACCCAACACCCCAAAACTCTATTGTGCTGGCGCATCATCTCTGCATTCTTCTCCAGGGTCTTCATCCATAAAGCGCAAAGGGTTTCTAAGATGGGCGGGCAGTAGAGGCAGAGCAAACATTCCCACCAAGACCTGATTGATGTACTGTGTTGTATAAATGAATTTTTCTTGCATCCATCTTGTTTGCTGCCTTAGATAATCTCTTAAAACCCGATTATGTCGCTGAAGCCCTTCAATGGATGTGGCCAGTGGTCTAAGTTGATCACTGATAAAAGTTTTCAACTCTTCGTTGAGGTGGTGTAGGTTCTTCACTTCTTCCAACTGGGTCTTCAAAATTTTCTGCATTGCTCGATCCTAACCCAGTTGGTTCAAATATTATTGGAGGAGGCACGAAATTGGGAATTGGACTTGGTGGGGACGAAGGAAGGGAACAAGAGATGTCCTGATCTATATGAGTTGGTTCTTGGTGCGTTTGATCAGGACTCCCTTCTGACGAGGCCAATGGTGAGTCATGGAGAGTAAGGTTGAGGATTGGTTGTGCTTCTTCACCCGGAAGTTTAAGCTCAGCTTCATATTCTTCATGCTCTGAAACTTCATCGTTGTGTTCAACAATCTAGACGCGTCTTCTTTTGGGGGCGCGTTTTGATGATCGAGTCTTGGTTGCCACTTCCTTGGTAGGTAAGGCAGGTTGATGTTGCGAACCGTGAAGTAGATGCCTTACTAACTTTATATCTATCAAGCCATCGATATCTTCATGATCATCCCCAGAGGGATGCCCCCGCGTTTGCATAGTGCATAGATCAACCATGGAAAGTAGAGTTGCCCTCATGGCTTGGTCTTGATGGCCTTGATCTGATCCCTTATTATTCTTCCAACGTCTAAAGGGATGCACTACATGACACAATAGGTAGCCAGGATGCGTTCTTTTGACAATGTTTCATCATGCGTTGTAGGCATGATGCTTCTTTTGATCAAGTAGTACCATAAATTCACGTCTGGGGTTAAGTTCCTGGAAGCTAGCATCTTTGCTCCATTTCTAGAAGTTTGCCACTTGCTTCCAAGTTTGGCTACCGTTCTTAACGTATCTTCCAATTGGCTTGGCGTTGGCTACTCCAAGATGTGATTTCCTTCCGCATCCGAATTACTATCAATGTTAAACACTTCGTTGATCTTGTCGGCTGAGAAACACACTAATACCCTATCAACGAAGGTTGTGTTCTTCTCCATATCAAACTCACTGTTGTAGAACATGCAGACGAGGTTGGGCCAAATATGTGTGTGCCCAACATAGAACTAACTCCAACCCAATGTGTTTATTGTCTCTGTTATGTATATTGGCAGTGGGTGGCACTCGGGAAAGAAGCCCTTTTCTACAAGTATGTCACTGAATTGACGCTTTCTTCCTGAGGTCTTCTTAGGTAACGCGTCGGTTACCTTGCATTTTCCTATCGTGTGCTCTTTGGCTTCCCATGCCAGCTCTCTTAATTCATTCTCCAATTCCCTTTGGAGAGTCATCTTCCTTCGCCCTTTCCTTGCGGGCTGATAGTCTTCTAAGTCCTTCTCTAGTGCGTCGTGCCTTGAGCTACTTCCATGCGTTGCATTCCTAGGGCCGGATGCAAATTTTTAATCTTCTTCCTCCAATATTAACTTTCTTTCCCTTGTTACTTTTGTTGATTTTCAGGGCCCTTCATTCGCGTCGAATTGGCGTGATTGAGACGCGTCAGGGCCAATTCTCCCTTCTCTATCTTCTTCTAATTCTTCTTTTGCTTCCTCTTCTTCTAATTCCTTTTCAAGCATCATAGCGTACCGCTCCGCTTCGTCCAATTCAAGTGATGCGTTAGGTGGGTCTGAACACATCACTTGGTTTTCCTCTTGGCTTTGATTAAGAGACGCCAAAATCGCACCAAAAACTTCTTGCTCGTCCAGTCGAGCCAATTCTGCGAACTCTTTAGGGTTGCACTCTAACGCAGGATTGTTAGAAGGGGGTATGGGTGGAGTAAATGGAGGGGTGCCCACTGGGGTATGAGGCATCCCGGGGAGGATATGATGATGGCGAATGAGGTGCTTGGCTCGACGCATCTGATTCGACTGGATAAATGGTGGCTAAGGGCTGGATCGAAAGTGGAGGAGGTGGACGCACGACTGGTGACGGTGCGTTATGAAGGTAGGCTGAAAGTGGGTCATACGTTGCACCCATCATAGTTATGTTAGGAATGACTGGTGGTAGGGCAGGCTTGGTGTAAGGTTTAGAGGCAGTCGTAGATGACGGACGCAGCCTCGTTTGCAGGTGTTTTGGCCCTTGGCTTAGGGGTAGTTTTGGGTTTTGGTTGAGGGTTCTTGGCCGGAAGGGTTGCTTTGGTGGTTTTAGAGAGGATTTTTGTGGGTGTCATGGAAGGTTTCGACCTAGACGGCCGTTGGGAAGAAGAGGTGGCTCTGTCGTGCGTGGGTTTGGTTTAGACAAGGGTTTTGGGGGTTTTTCTAGGGCTTGAAGAAGGTGAAATCGAAACAGAGGAAGAGGAATAGGAACTTACCGTGAGTCATTCCCGAAGCACATGGTCTGGTTCTGACTATCTAAGGCGGACGACATTGTGGCCAGAGAAGCTTGAGCAAATCGGAAGGGAGGAAAACGAAGAGGCTATGTTATTTTTCTTTTTCGTTTCAGAGAACTCGAGAGTGAAATGAGGAAGAAGAAGAAAATGAACCGTTCGATCGTTTTATAGGTTGAGAGAGAATTAGTGGGCTCACATCAGGCGGCGCCTGACGTCTGTAATCAATGTGAAGCTAAAGAGACGTCTTGGGTTTTTAAGCACTCGAGTGCTTTTGTCTTCTCGAGATGCATCCCTTCAACAAGGCCATGCGTTAGACTTGAGTCTAATGCGTCCATTATTCCCAACTCGATTATACAGAACTTTTTAAAAAAAAAAGTTTCCAACTTTTATGAAGGCAAAAACAAAGTATAATCAATCTTAAAACAGACAAACAAACAAATCGACAAACTCAAACGCATTGTAAAATATAGAATGCAAAAAGACAAGGATAGAGGAAGCGTCCCTGGAATATATGGCGATGCAAACATAGGGATACTTCGACACGGGCCTCAGTTGGCTTTGCGTAGTACGAGAGATGACTTTTGGCATTCCAGTCCATCTTCAAAGTAAGGCTTCACTCTTTGGTCATTTCCTTTGAATGCGTTGGTGCCATCCTCTCATGTTAATTAAACTTCTCCATATGGAAAGATTGTCTTAATGATAAAGGGATCTGACCACCTGGATTTTAGCTTCCCTGGAAACAAACGCAGACGTGAATTGAACAATAGAACTTTTTGGCCAACAACAAGTTCTTTCTTACTGATGCGTTGGTGTCTGTCTCTTATACACATCTAGATGTGTATAAGAGACAGCTTTCTTACTGATGCGTTGGTCATGCCAACGCTTTTTCTTTTCTTTGTATAGCTTGTTGTTCTCGTACGTGTTCAATCGCCACTCCTCAAGCTCATTGAGCTGAAGTTTGCGTTGAGCGCCCACGGCGTCCAAGTTCAGGTTTAACTTCTTAATTGCCCAAAACGCCTTGTGCTTCAACTCTAAAGGTAAGTGACAAGCTTTTCCAAATACAAAAGAGTATGGAGACATACCTATAGGGGTTTGTAAGCAATCCTGTAGGCCCAGAGTGCTTCATCCAGCATCTATGCCCAATCCTTCCGTGTTGCATTGACAACTTTCTCCAGGATAGAATTGATTTCTCGATTGGATACTTTCGCTTGACCGTTTGTTTGTGGGTGGTAGGCAGTAACGATCTTGTACCTAACATTATATTTTGGAAGTAATTTAGAAATGATGCAATTAACGAAGTGTGTACCTTCATCGCTTATTAGGGCTCTTAGCGTTCCATAGCGTGTAAAGATGTTCCTGGTTAGAAACTTAGATACAGTGGACGCATCATTCCTAGCACAGGCTACTGCTTCTACCCACTTTGATACATAGTCTACTGCAAGCAAGAAGTACTATTGTCCGTAGGATAGGGGAAAAGGTCCCATAAAGTCAATACCCCAAATATCAAATAGCTCAACTTCGAGAATATTGTTCAAGGGCATTGCGTCCCTTGAAGAAATATTCCCGGTGCATTGGCAGGGGTCACATTTACGAACAAACTCCCTCGCATCTTTAAAGAGGGTAGGCCAGAAATATCTGCTTTGAAGGACCTTCACTGCGGTTCTTTGCCCACTGAAATGCCCTCCATAAGAAGAGTCATGCACTCAATGAAGATGCGTTGTGTCTCCTCCTCTGGAACGCATCGACGTATTATGGAGTCAAGGCCTTGTTTATATAGAAATTGTTCATCCCAAAAATAAAACTTGCTGTCATGAACTAACTGCTTCTTTTGCTGAGAGTTGAAGTTCCCAGGGATTTTTTTGGTGGTTAAATAATTGACTATGTCTGCATACCAAGGTTCCCTGCCTTCAACTCTAAACAGGCTTTCATCAAGAAATGTGTCCTTGATTTCACTTTCTTGATCTTGCATTTCTTGATTATCTAGCCTGGATAGGTGGTCGGCCACCTGAGTCTCTGTTCCCTTTCTGTCCTAGATATCAATATCAAACTCCTATAGCAGCAGAACCCATCTTATCAACCTTGGCTTTGTGTCTTTTTTGCTCATCAGGAACTTTATGGCTGAGTGATTGGTGTATATGGTGGCTGACGCACCAACTAAGTAAGATTGAAACTTTTCAATGCCAAACACTACAACCAACATTTCTTTTTCAGTGGTGGTGTAGTGTTCCTGAGAGTCATTTAGTGTTTTGGACGCGTAAGAGATGAGATGTATCAAATTACCCTTCTTCTGCCCTAACATTGTTCCTACTGCCACATCACTCGCGTCGCACATGAGAATAAAGTGTTGCGTCCAGTCCATTGCTATTAGTATTGGAGCTGTCGTCAACACATACTTCAAGGTTCAAACACGTCAGTGTAGTCTTCATTAAAATCATAGGGCTGGTTCGCCTCTATTAATGCGCTCAGAGGTCGCGCAATCTGAGAGAATCCTTTAACGAACCATCTATAGAAGCCAGCATGCCCTAGAAAACTTCGTAAAGTTTTAACATTTGATGGTGGTGGAAGTTTTGCTATGACATCCATTTTGGCTTCATCTACTTCTAGGCCAGCCTTAGATACTTTGTGGCCTAAGACAATTCCTTCAATCACCATGAAGTGGCATTTCTCCCAATTCAGTACCAAGTTTGTTTCCTCACATCGAGCGAGGACGGCCTCCAAATTATCTAGGCATGACTGGAATGAGTCTCCAAAGACTGAGAAATCGTCCATGAAGACTTCAACGGTCTTTTCTAGGATGTCAGAGAAGATAGCCATCATAGATCTTTGAAATGTCTCAGGTGCATTACACAGTCCAAAGTGCATGCGTCTGAATGC
This sequence comes from Benincasa hispida, assembly GCF_009727055.1. Taxonomy (NCBI): domain Eukaryota; kingdom Viridiplantae; phylum Streptophyta; class Magnoliopsida; order Cucurbitales; family Cucurbitaceae; genus Benincasa; species Benincasa hispida. Next base: position 20,028 of record NW_024063671.1, on the reverse strand, counting down.
AAATGTTCCAAAGGGACAGGTAAATGTTGTCTTCTCCTAATCTTCCGAATCTATCAAAATCTGGTTATGACCAGAGTATCCATCAAGAAAGTAATAAAATTCTTTGCTCGCAAATCTGTCAAGCATTTGATCGATGAAAGGAAGGAGGAAGTGGTCTTTCTTAGTTGCCATGTTGAGCTTCCTATAATCCATACAGATGCGCCAGCCCATGACAGTCCTCGAGGGTATGAGCTCATTATTGCTGTTGACTATCACAATCGTTCCCCTTTTTTTGAGAACGCATTGGACTGGACTTACCTAACTACTGTCGGATATAGGATAGATGACTCCTGTGTCCAACCATTTTAAAATTTCTTTCTTGACCACTTCTTTCATTATGGGTTTCAGTCTTCTTTGAGGCTCGATTGACCTTGACTTCCCTTCTTCCAGCCTAATCTTATGCATGCAATAAGATGGACTAATGCCATGGATATCTGTAAGCGTCCAACCTATTGCACGCTTGTGCTTTTTCAGATCTGCAAGAGAAATTGCTCGTTAGGCTCTGTAAGATTTGCAAAAATGATCACAGGTAAAGTGTTGTTGGTTCCAAGAAATGTGTATTTCAGGTGACTAGGTAACTGTTTTAACTCGAGTTCTGGTGGTTCCTCAAGTGATGGACACGTTGGTTTTGTCCACCACTCACTCAGACTTGGCGGCTCTGATTCTTTCAAGTTCTCCAATCCGAGGACCTCACATACATGGGTCTCTTCTTCAGGCAACTCAATACTGTTTAGTTGACAATCTTCATTATCTGGGAACTTTAATGCGTTGAGCTCATTAAACTTCACCTCTTGATTGTCTATGCGCATAGTCAATTTGCCTTTATGCACATCAATTGAAACTTTCCAGTAGCTAGGAAGGGGCGTCCAAGAATAATTGGTATCTCCCTATCTGCTTCATAGTCCAAGATAATAAAGTCTGTTGGGAATATGAAGTTGTCAACCTTCACAAGAACGTCTTCAATCTTTCTTTTTGGGTACATAATTGTTCTGTCAGCGAGCTGAAGAGTAACAGAAGTAGGTTGTGCTTCGCCAATCCCCAATTTCTTAAAAATTGAAAGTGGCATGAGATTGATGTTGGCTCCCAAATCGCACAACACATGACCCACATCATATCCTCCTATCGGGCAAGGAACCGTGAAGCTCCCAGGGTCCTTCTGCTTCTTTGGAAGACTGTTGCTTACTAACGTGTTGCACTCATGCGTTAGCGTGATTACTTCTGTCTCACTGACTCTTCTTTTCTTCGTCAAAATGTCCTTAAAAAATTTGACATATGTTGGCATCTGCTCCAAGGCCTCTATAAGTGGAACGTTGATGTGCAATTGCCTTAGGAGCTCAAGAAAGTGCTTAAATTATTGTTCATCATTCTTCTTCATCAGATGCCTAGGGAATGGTGCGTTCAAAGGCACCTCAGGCTTTCCCGCATTAGACGTACTGGGTTCTAAATGGCTTGTAGTCTCAAGCGTTCTTTCTTCCTAATCCATTGAACGTTTGATGCATTCTTTCGAAGGCTTGCTGTTTCTTGGATTCATTCTTCTTTCTTCAAGAGCTCTTCACTTCGCAACGTCACCGCGTGACATTGATCCTTCCCATTGTTGTTCCCAAGTGTTTCAGTATTGCTAGGTAGAACTCCAGGCTGCCTGATCTTCAACTCGCATGCTATCTACCCTACCTGAATTTCCAGGTTTCTGATAGATGACGCCTGGCTTTTCAGCAACGCGTCATTCTGAGCTATGTACTCCTTCAATAGGTTCTCAAGCAGAGATCCTGAGCTCAACACCTGTCCTTTTCTATTAAAGGGTTGTTGATGTTGCTGATGCGTTTGTTGAAATGTAGGTGGCGGTCCATTCCTTTGCTGATGGTTCGCCCCTGGGTAGTGCTCCTGGTGATTTCCTCCTGTCCAAGAAAAATTTGGATGGTTTCTCCATCCAGGGTTATAGTATTGGAAAATGGGTTGTTTTTAATGAAATAGACAGACTGAGGATTTTGTGGGCAATCCAAATAGGAGTAAAGATCTCCACAGCCCACACAACTAACCATGGGTTGTCCAAACGCTTCTACCTGATTCACCTTCTACTGATTTGATGCGTTTCCTAGCGTTATGTTCTACAAAGGCTGTTCATTGTAGCCACTTGAGCAGAAAGTGTGGCTAATGTGTTGAAATCGATAGAATTAACATTTTGAGATCTCTTCTTCCTATCAGCTCTTCCATCATACGTATCATCCACCCATTCCATACATTTAGCAATGTGGTCTAATATCTCTTTGGCCTCAATGTAAGATTTTTCCATAAGTCCACCAATTGCTGCTGCATCTACTTCCATCTACGATGCTCTATTCAATCCTCCATAAAACGTCTCCATTAGGATAGTTAGTGGTAGTCCATGGTTTGGGCAGTTTTTGACTAAGCCTTTAAAATGCTCCCATGCGGCGTTTAAGGTCTCAGCATCTTCTTGTTTAAAGTTCATAATCTCTCGACGCCTCCTCGTGTTGGTGGTAGATGGAAGTATTTTTGCATAAATGTTTCCACCAACTTCTCCCAGGTGGTGATTTCACTAGGCTCCAGTGAGCTCACCCATTGTTTTGCTTCATCATGCAAAGAATAGGGAAACAAAGATAGCCTGATCGCCTCTGGGTGATTCTAAGAATCATAAATGAATTACACATTTCCAGGAAACGCTTCATGTGGGTGTGAGGATCTTCACCACAACCACCCTCAAATTGTTCAGCAGTCTGGAGCATTTGGAGCATAACAGATTTCATCTCAAACCTAGTTCCACCCGGTGTTGGGTATATGATTCCTGGAGAGAAATCATACAGTATAGGGGATGCGTACTCCCTCATGGGACACATACTGTCTCTTATACACATCTAGATGTGTATAAGAGACAGGTATAGGGGATGCGTACTCCCTCATGGGACGCGTGCTGCTATTCGCCATTAGGATTGGATTCTATGCAGCATGAGCTAGTTCTGTCTCTTATACACATCTAGATGTGTATAAGAGACAGTTCTCTGCAGCATGAGCTAGTTGCTGAGCTAGTTGTTGATTTTCCTGTTCTTTCGCCATTGCTCGTTGCCTATTCTGTTGTCTGAGAAATTTCTGCCTTAACCTTCGACAACGGTTAGATCAGTTCCTACGTCGGAAGGTCCTTTCAATCTCGGAGTCGTATCTAAGTTCAAGAGTGCTCTCACTGCTCATAAACGTTCACAAGATTAGGCTTAGCTTGAAATACTCCCTCGATCGAAGTGTTCCTACAACAAACACAAACGAATATTTTGGTTAGTTTTGTTTCTAAATCCCTGGCAACGGCGCCAAAAACTTGTTCGTTGCTATCATGATTTGCTCTAGGAGTGTATTGTATAAAATAAATTGGAAGAATAAGTTCTAAGTATAAGTGATGCGTTGATGCCTTGATGCGTTTAAGTATTTGTAACGTGTTGGGGCATTAGATATCTGCAACAGAACGCACACCACTTCTTCTAATGACGTTCAAGCTTTCCTAAACCAGACCCAAGTATAAATCTAATTTAGGTTCCTGGTAAGTCCAGGGTCGAACTCAGGGATTCAGTTAAACAAATGCAAACCTCGTATTGTATCTATTATAGGGGTTTCCTAAAATGTATGAAGAGAAATGTGTTAATTACACTAAAGTGCTATGCCTGTGCAAGAAGATACAAAAGAGTTGAGTAGTGAGTGATGGATCATGCAAAAATGGAGTTCAATGTAAGTGGATGTGTCGGTCTAAGATGAATGTACACAAACCAGAATGTGATGTGGATGAGATGGGATGATTTGCTTATCTTTTGTTAATGCGTTAGACTTTATTCAACACTTCTCAATGCGAATAACATACAAAATCTATTTCTAGGATGCATGTGTCTAACACAGAATGCAATAAACACCAGTAAGTCTATCTCTAGCTATACTAGGCGTCCTACTTGATGCAACTTAGTTATTCTTTTGAAAAATCTAAGTTAAAGATGCTTGAACCAATTGATCAAGTTGGCTTAAGCGTTGAAATGAAACTTTGCATAAAGTATAAATGCATTCAACATGAACAAGAAATAAACAATGGCGAAAATGTGTTGGATCAAATATATGAATTTTATAAAGAAGCAAATTGTCTTTACAAAAGCAATATTCAATCAAATGAAACGAAAGTGATAAATGAGATGAAAGGAACTGAGTCAAGCCACAAGAGTACAATCTCTTATATCTCTTGGCTCAATTCTATTGTGTACAATCACTTGTATAGGAAGAGACGAAGTGTCTTTCTCAAGCTTGGCTTCCTCCGCTCCCTGATCGGTGGTGTGGGTTTCTCAACCTTCTGATCGTCTTGGCACCATAGCACAGCTTCTAAAGAACTAAAATTATGACTACGCTATACAGAGAGTAAGGTTCTTGATAATTTCTGAACTGAAATATTTCTAACTACGAACTCTTGAGGGACTTCATCTATTTATAGGCATTGGTCATGTCCACTTGGTGAATGGGCAGCATTAAAGTCCATATCCTGGTCAGCATTAAAGTCCATGCCCTGGTCAGCATTAAAGTCATGCCCTAGTCAGCCGCCTGGCACTCGGAAGATTTTCAGACGATGCGTGCTGCTTGGAAGCTTTTCAGACGCCTCTGCTGCAGGTGCCCATACTTGCAAGTGGTGATGTGACACAATCAGCCTGGATCAATGAATCTTTTATGCGTTGAATTCCCTCCGAGCATGGCCCATACATTAGAGCTTTCCCTGCGGCACTTCTCTAATGCGTTAGCGTTAATCCTCGTGTTGAAATCCTGCAGTACAATGCGTTTAATGCCGCAATATTTAGCAATAAAACTTCTTTTGCATGAGTTTGCTAATGTTTGAATAATTCCATGCATTTCTACTAAAATTGAGGAGAATTTATCATTAAAAACCTTAGTTGTTCCAACTTAAGAGAAAAATAACTTGTATTTCTACAAGTTATCATTAAGCGCCATCGATTGTAAAAGAGAGGTCACTGCGGCCATCTTTGCTGCCAAAGTTGTCATCATATCCGCAGGTACAATGGCAGTATCATTTCTTCTTCTTTCGGAGCCTCTTCCTCCGTACCCGTCTTCTACCCATTCATCCATATTCTCATGATGCGGTCAAGGATGACCTTCGCTTCAGTGTATGTTTTATCCATAAATCCTCCTGTGTGGAGGCATCAACAACAGCTTGCGTTGATCTGTTCAGGCCGTTGTAAAATGTTTTCCATCAGAACGCAATCAGGTATCTCGATATGCGGACAATTCTTCACCAATCGTTTGAATCGCACCTAAGTGGTGCTCAGAGTTTCGTTCTCCATTTGCTTGAAGTTCAGCACGTCCTTTGTTTCTTTGCGTTGACTGCCAGAGGAAGAACTTCTTCATAAACTTTCCACCAACTGGTCCCAGGAAGTTATTTCATTTGGCTCCAATGAATGAGCCCACCTCTTAGCCTCATCCCTCAAGGTGTAAGGGAAAGAGGTAAAATCTGATACCTTCTGGGGTGACGCCAGGAATGGAGAATTTACTAAACATCTCGACAAAACAGGTAAGATGGGCATGCTGGTCCTTACCTTGTAGACGCCCAAAATTACCCCGTATTCTGAATCATTTAGAGCATGATCGACTTTATCTCGAACCGTGTGTTCTCCTCAATGATTGAACTTGAGATTCCAGGGGAGAAGTCATAGAGATTGGCGCCCCATAGTTCCTCATTGAGATATTGTTATTGCAGTCAGCAGCAAAGAAAACGGGATTTGCACTGGCGGGTTTACCTTTTGATTTCCTTCGGGGCCCTCGTTATTGTTGTTGTCTGCCATATTGACTCTTCTACGCCTTGCCTCTTTCTAGCGTGCCCTTTGCGCGAAATGTACATCTCATCTCTGGGTCAGCTTCGAATTCTGGATCAGTTCCAGTACTCATAAATCGTCAGCCTGTTCTTCGCATTAAACAGACAGTACAAAGAGATCTGTAATGCAAAATATCACAAAAGTACTCAACACTAACCGTTACCAATCCATGGCAATCGCACCATAAACTTGTAACGATAAATGTAACGCTATGCTATGTGTCATAGATAATGTGCTACAAGCTCATGTCCCTGGCAACGGTGCCATAAACTTGTAATGTTAAAATGTAACGCTATGTTTGTCAATAGATAATGTGCTACAAGCTCATGTTCCTGGCAAGGACACCATAAACTTGACACGGTGTTTTTATATCTTTAGTCTTTTATTTAAGGATGTGGACAAATATGAATATGAATGAATGAACAAGTATATGCGTTAAAGAGACTTTATGCAATACTACATCTAACTATGTGCTTGTTAATGATATGCTTGTAATATGTTATGGAGTAATGCGTGTCACAAGTTCTCTGCTGAAACCAAGTTATAATTCCCAGGCAAGTTCTTAGAATAATCCGAGGTCAAACACAGGATTGTTTTCGTTAATGCGTTACTTTTGTGATACATGAACCAGTTTTACAATGAATAAGAATTGGGTTTATACAGGAAAGTAAATTGCATTGATAAAATAAAATTCTAAACTAATGTGATACAGATACAAGATACATGATACACGATACTGAGGTAAAGACGTGACTATGAAGTTGTACAAAGAATCGTGGTATGTGATGGCAAGTCTTTATGGGTGAATCAGAAATAGAAAGAATAAATAGTAAAAACATCACAAGTTTGTTAATTGTGTAAAGATGCATCTAAGTTCGCTTTTCCTTGGCGTACACCTCTCGATGATCGGCATGTTCCCATATCTCTAAGGTGAAACAGGATGAACGTGATGAACACAAGTTGCTTCCATCTCTGGAAGTACTTCTCGCTTAGTTAACGCATTCTTCCAACCTTCTCTCAATAGGCAAATAAATCTTCACTTTGCTCTCACAGGTGAAGATGTCGTCGAGCATGCTTTAGCTAAACTTAATATTTCCTTAACTAAAATTAATTTACTTGCTAAATAACCCAGGCAATTAAGAAAAAAATCATGAGAAAATGGATTATAGATGAACTGATAGATGATAATGTAAATGGTAAAAAATACTAAGATTAAGCATTCGATACATCGTGTGAATGAAGACTAAAGAAGGTGAATACAGATGATGGAAAAGAGATTAGAAAAAAAGGTATATCTTTGAAAGATCCTTGACGGAGGTTATTATGTGTAATGTATGGAGAGCTTCCCTCTCAGGCTTGCTCTCTCAGTAGAATTGACCGTGTATAGAGCTTCAGCTACCGGGGATCGGAAGGATTCTTTCCCCAGAGACTCATCTCGGCCTTGTCTCTTGCTTTATCCCCGATCTAATCTGGACAGTCGCTTCCGGACTAGTCTCTCTCTCAGACTCAGTATACATGTATGTTGTAAACTTTGATGTTAAGGTATACTGTATGTTGTAGAACCATGTTGTTGAGGTATATGTGTATGTGGTAGAGCCATGGTATTGAGGATTACATGTATGTCATAGATTCGTACGGTGATGATTTTTATTGTTGTGAATCACTGATTATTGGATGCCTTAGATTTTTGTGTTTCCTTCGGGATTCACCAGTTTGTGTTTCTTCAAGATTAACCAAGCTTGTGTCTCCCTTCGGGATTCACCAGTTTGTGTCTTCTTCGCGGATTCACCAAGATGTAGTGGGCATTACTTAAACTAAAGTAAGATTAAGACTTCAATCTTCTTCTTGTTTCATGTGTATATATGCCAGAGGTGGGTATCTAGAGGACATAGATGCCCAGCCTGATCCCAGAGTTGGGTTACTTACTGAGTATTTATACTCATTCTTCTCTCATGTTGAAATACAAAATCATTACTGAGTGTTTCAGGTAAAGGGTAGAGATGCATCGACGATAGACAAGCGGAATTCATGATCGAGCCACTGGGATTAGTTTTTACACTTCCGCATCATGAGATTTAGAGTCCTTTTCATATTTCTCTTAACGTTAGTTGACGTTTGAAACTTGTTAGTAAGAATTGTTTTTCATATTTATTATTACCTTTATTGATTATGGGTACCCTATTCTTGTTTTAAGTTTGCATTTAATAAAGAACTTTTGAAATTCCTTATCTATTTAGCATTTATTTCAACATGAAGTAGTGTCGTTTTAAGTATGCCATGCATGTATTTGTATTTTATTAAGGCCTAACTAAGTCCTGGGGGTTGGGTCGTTACAATAAACCTAAACAATTGCTTACCTAACGGATGTTGTAACGCCGCGATGATGTTTCTATACGATGGAGCTAAGTGATCGTTTAGCTACGGCGAATACTAAACGATACATGAAGCGCTAGACAATGGTGTTAAGCGATCGTTTGGTCTCTATATTATAGAACTAAGCGATAGTTATGCGATAGTTATGCGATAGCTATATGATAGTAAGCGATGACGTATGCAATGAGGTTAAGCGATCGTGTAGCTTTTTGCGATAAAGCTAAACGATCGTTTAGCTTCGACAGACACTAAGTGATCGCGTAGAACTTATTATGCGATAAAGCTAAAACGATCGTTTAGTTTACGCAGACACTAAGCGATCATGTAGCTTTATGCGATAAAGCTAAATGATCTTTTAGTTAAGAGAAAACACTAAACGATCGTTCAGTCCTTCCCAAACAGCAAGTGATGGGAGCAGATGATAACCTCCAGGCGCTACATGATCGGCCTTTGCAAATTTTTTAGGTTCGATCGAGAGCCGTCGATCGAGTGATTTTCTCAAGGTCCAATCCGGTTCAGCCTTAAAAGTTTTGGCTGGTCTAGTTAACACTTTGATGGTTCAGTTCAAACTCATCCAATCCGGTTCAAGATGTTTGGGTTCGGTTTGGAGCAGTTCGACGGTTCAAAGGCAGTTTTTTTGAAGCTAATTTGTAATAGTTAGGTTCGTTTGCTTGTTTTTGCCAAAACGAAAAACCATATCAGTCCGGTTTAATTATTTATGCATTGATGTAATGTTATAATTAAACAAATCTTGTATGTGCATATAGTATGCCATTTAGATTTAAAATCCCACCATAGGAAGCATGTTACATGCATTGAAGTATGTTATATTTGTTATAATATATAGTATGTATGTTAGGGTTTCTTGTATTTAACATAAATGTTATGTTAAATTTGAATGCCTCATGTTATGTTATGGATGAATAGCATGTCTAAAGTTTTATAAGTTGTTATAAAAGGGGTTAGACATTTTAAAATCCATAAACAACAACTGCGTCACATAGGTGACCACCTATTTTAATTTTAAACTTATAAAACTAGGTTACAAAACTTAACCGGTTTATTAATCCATGTCTAAGGCTGGAGGGTACTTAAGTTGATGGGTTACGAAACCAACTTTCCCTACCTATGTATGTCGAAAATTGAGGTTGTATGGTTTGAGCTAGTAGGATGAGGTAATAAATTGGTTTATCACCTAGACTATCGTAGGGTATAAAATTCCATGGTAAGAGTTATTACTTGGATAAACCAACTGACTTGGGTTATTTTATTAGTCCCGAAGAAAACCTAAATAAATTCACCAAAATGAAAGCACTTTAGTGGATAGGTTTAATAACTTGATTATATGTAGAGTTATTTAGAAAAACATCAGTGGGAGATTAAGATAAATATATGATACGTTATTCTTAGCTCTCACGTCTCTAAGAGTTCACAAATTCAAGATTTTCAGTTGGTAACTTCGTTGTCACCCTGGGAGTACCTTCCCTTCGCGATAGCGTATTTTTTAAGCTTAAATACTAGATGTTCGGGGTTTGATAAGAGAAAGTTCAAATATAAGTCTATTATATGATAAAAGATTTCAACTTACCACGTTCCACATAGTTTAACACTGTGAGATCATATGACGTTCGTGTCCCCTGGGAGGTGAACCTCCCTAAGAGAGTGTTTTCCATGAGTCAATTATCAAGGTAAAAACGGGGAAGTAGTTCAAAGTAAGTGGGTGAAAGAGATAATTGTGTAATATATCCTATCGGTCTCCTCCATTAGCTTCTGGATGTGAGATCTATGTTACTGGCCTGCTAGTTTGTTTAGGCGGCCCTTTTGCTGTGTTTTAGGACGGACTTTAGTCCCCTCGGTAGGGGTTGTAACATAGGATTCGGAAACAACACAGCTTTCAAGTGGCTAAAATGAATATTGATACTGTATAAGTTTCTCTTGGATGTTGTATTCTATCTTCTCCAGGATGTGTAAAGTTCATACTGTTTCTATAGGATCTGACATACTGGCAGGTCACACTTACGAACAAAATATACTAATTATTTAGTTAAAAGAGTCCTTGACCAAAACCGTACTTAAACGACTATAGAAGTTAAGAGTTATTCCAGAAGACAACAGGAAATACGAGTTATTTGCCCTGGAATAATTTTTGGTCATAAAATTGTTTGGTTTTATAGTGAATGAGTATTCTGTACATGTCCCCACCACAGAATAGCACATTATTCTTGGACTTCACTAAAAATGATCGTTGCAAATAAATAAATGGTTATGGGTACATTATAAACTTTTTGGTAAAACTTTGATTTTGATTTAATTACAAATTGCTGAATTAGAATTTGTTTGAATTTTATTAGCATGAATCGAATTTTCTCAGAATAACTCACTTCTGATATTATTAACAGTAAAATCAACAAAACAAACAAATTAACTAAGCGGTTGATTACACAACAGAGTTTTAACAGAGGATATATCCTCTATCTCCCAACTTCAATCTTAAAATTATGATTATGTAGTGATGAAGGTTGAATTGCCTCCCGAACAACAAGAATCAAACTATAGAATTTACTTGTTATCGAAAAATAGTTAGTGGGAGAAAAATGTATCAATCTAGGATAAGGATCAGGTTGCTGTAATTCATGATATGTACTATCTCATTAGGAAACTCAGTGAGAACAGATCATGAGAAACTAAAATAGACGGTATGAGAACAGTGAAAGTATATTGTAATATAGTACTACCTGAATAAAAAACATGAAGAAAAAATAGTGGCTAGTGAGATGAGAGAAAATATATACAGACCCCCCCACAACATGGTTAACGATGTATCATGCCCATGGAGAAGGTGCGAGATAAATATACAAATTTATATGGTCGTGGCGAGAAGTTGGAATGAGAATAACCTAAAAACTGTACACAAAAAAAAAGAGTGAACCACGACCTAACAAAAGCGTCTGCACCTTCATCATGCCCGCTAAATGTAAAGGATTCCTAGTGGATTAGAAACCGCAACTGTTTGAAAATAAAGGTTAGTGTAAAATGGCTGTAATTCTTCACGAGACTAATTGAGATGAAATGGGTAAATCCTAACATACTGGTGCCTCCCCAAAACTGCCCTCATAAACGCAGTCGCGCAGAGCGGCCTCCCATCACAATTTATACTGGCAAAAGTAAGCGCGAAAAGACACGAAAGCGGTGATGCATATAGACTGTATCGCGAACTTACATAAACTTGCTCACACGAAAAAACGTTGAATCTCACACACCAGTGGTTGAGCTATGGAAAAAAGTTCCGTTTGTAGCTTAAAGGAAAAGAACAGATATATATCGTGCATAACTAACGACGGGTTCTCTTGACGTGTCTACACCTCCTAGCGAAATGGACAGCCAAGCCAAGAGGCCTCCGATAGGGGTCTGTCCTGGGGCCCTTAAGGAAGGGTGGTGGAAGGGAGAATGAGGGAAAGGCCGCCTGGACTTAGGTTGTACCCCGTGCGAGGGCTGCCCCACCCTGTGGGCCTCCGGCCACACTTCCTTTGGTGCGCAAAAACGAAGGCGCTTTTTCCTCCGGGCCACCCAAAACCACAAGCTTTCGCCCAGAAAATTGAAACATGAGAAAGTGTTTCCAAAACTAGTAAACACAGAATGGGTAAAAAAAATGGACTCTCGACGTGGTCCTAAGACCGAATAAGTGTGTGGACTGGTAAGTACCACTCGCTCCCGCGTCGTTGTAAGTGGTAAGGGGTAGGCCCAGAAGCCGAAGCGCCTTCAACCCGAGCGCCCAAGGCCACACTAAAGGGTAAATTGGATGATGTGTACTTGTTGCTACTTCGAGAGGAAACCTGTCTATTATAGTGGAGGAATGGGGATGATTTCTGTTGCCTCAATTGGGGGATAATTGATTAGGGGGCATGCGCACTAATCATGTTTGTTCTTCTTTTCAGGATTTAGAGTGGCCTGAGCGGACAGTTGTGTTCACGAGGGATGAGTTAGCACACGATGAGGGCGATGCGAGTATGTTGTCGCCGGCGAGGCTACCACCGTGTCGGAGCCCCACGCTAACGTTTCTTCAACTCCGGAAATATCCTTGGCATTGGAGCAAAAAGACGAATGTGAGGTGAGGAGGGTTAGAGAACTGTCAAAGTGGATAATAAATATTTACAGAAAGTAGGATAAGCGTTGTGCAGACAGTGCTATATTGGTTGACGAGAGCTGATCGTATATATGTGTGCTCTCAACATTGAAAGGCCCCATTGAAGACCGGAACTCATTTTTGTAGAGAGCCGTTATTACTGTCCGTATAACAGGATGAAAATGACAAATGTGTGCTTAATACAATAATTCTCTCAAACTGCATATGAGAATAAACAGCAGTGAGTGTGATAAAAAGAAATGTAAAAATAGTTATATGTTTTGTGTACTTGACCTGTAAGATAAGCTGGTGTAGAGGACGGAAGTAACTTGTCTGTGAGTTCTGATAGGTCTGAAAAACGGCTCCGCCCATCCCTTGCGTAGGCTCCCGCCTTATGTGCAACTGCTTATAACCCTGTATGTGGAGTCCTCCCATAAGATCGTGGGCCAGATGGAAAATGCGCACCGTTCACGAGGAGAACGAAGAACACAAATTTGCGCATAGAATAGGAAATATAGACCTCTGTAGAGGGTAGACCAGTTTACAGTATGAGGAATTACCGACGGCGGACGAAAAAGAGGATGGTTTCCGAGGTGGAGTGCGATCAGCAGTGTGCTAATAGGGTGTGTGGATGCGAAGGTTGATACGTTTAACTCACCCAAAGCCGGCCCCACCTCTTCACACGGGTCTGGGCGTGAACCAGCCAAAGCGTCTTATAGCTCTTGACATACTAGTGTTAAAGATCTGTCGATTCAAGCTACGCTAATCGTGGACTAACACATTGGATGCCAAGAATAGTTGATAATATGCGGATCACAGGTTTTTGAATCATAACAAGACAGAATGGAGATACAAATACAAATAAGGCTGTTCTACATGAGAACTGGATTTAGTGTATGTGAGTGACACGAAAGCTTCGGTTTGTCCCGCAAATATAACTAGGCCTCCCCCATATGGGGCACTATCGAGTTGATGAAGGTCGAGTAGCGGGTGACGCCGAGGCTCACAGCCTATAAGAAACTGGGTGCGTTCTTAAGAACCCTCCACTCGCTCCAATATAGCTGATGATATGGTGTTCCTAAGATGCCTCAAGAAGCTTTGCGGTGGAAAGAGTATCGTACAGATAGAGCTCCCGAACGAATAGTACCGATGCTAGACTAGTGGGTTAAGGGTATTCTCTGAATACACCCGCGTGGACCAAAACATAACACTCTGTACCTCGCTTTTATTTCAACACTTAGACCATCTGCTACGATTGTAGCATATAATCTATTATCGACATGCTCAGAATACAATAAAAACATGGAAAAGGTTCAATACCAGATGAAGACACTCTCCGAACGTCTGAAAACCCTAAGCACGAAAAAAACCTCCACAGATCTGACCAGCAACCTGTCGAGTATGTCGATGCAACAGCACGATCGAATGCACACGAACAAGCAACGGGACGCACCACCACAAGAGAACTTCGGGTATCCCTATAGCGTCCAAAAACCCAAACGTGGGCTTTGGTTGAGTTTAGTAGAGGACAGAGGAGAATGACGTCGTGTAGGACGATAAAGAAAGTGGGAGATGAAACTCGTGCTATCGTTATTAGCGGGAAAATTCTTAATCGTGTGGTAGCATGAGCTAATCAGCTCAATGCGTTGAGTCTAGGGAATCATAAACACCTTCTATAGTGCTCTTCTATGTAACAAAAATGGCTTACTTTCTAGGAGCTTCGACATTGTTTAGCTAGAGCATTCTATTAACAGAGGATTATTCTTAATCTCTTGTGTTCTATCTAAACGAACAGAATGCAGTAGTATTCTGGGATAGCTCGACCTGAGCCAAAACCTTGACTGTTGCTACTGTTTGATATCACACTCTCACAGCTAAGAATTTATTGTAATTTTTTCATTAGCTCTACACAATTCGTATGAATTTGTCACATATGGTGTGTATCATTCTCGAATATATAGAGACTTGAAATTCTAATAAACAATGGAATTTGAAAGAGTTTAGTATAAAGATATACTTTACACCTTGTGAAACTCATGACAATAAACCCAAGAGTTGTATGTACTCCTCTGCTAATCCGAGCAAACTTAATGTATTATTAATGATTTTATGTTAAAATTTATACCTACCGATTTTATGTTAGTAGAGTAAACCACATAACTCTCTTACTTATGTTTGCTGGATTCTTATTAGTGATACTGTACTGCACAATCAAAATTACGTTAGTCATAATATTATCCTCTTCACACTAAAATGAATAATAAATCAAGAGTTTAGATATTTTTGATAAAAAATTATTTCCTCTTATCTCCAGATGAACACTGCGAGAGATATTGTTTGGCGATAGAATATAAGGGGGCATTGATCTTAAAATGATTACATGGTGGTGGAGAAAATGGTAAAAATGAGACAGAGACCAGTCTCTCTACTAAATTAATCATGCATATGTCATTGAATTGTATAGTTGCTTGTACCATGACTATCCTCCCTCAACAACTTAACAGTGAGAGCCTCAATATACATATCCCTCCATATATGTCTCGTGATGTGGATTTAGCCTTAACAAAATAAGCTTAAATGAGTACTAGATATTACGAAAGTGATAGGTAGTGTTTACAGTTAAATTGTAATGATGTGACTACATAAGTGTTCAGATCTCGCTAAATCCTTAAGTGTCTATAACTAACGGTGTGTGTGAGTTGGCACCATGTCACTTTATCAGGGCATAATGCGTGGAAACATAGGTCCATTACAGTTGGTGGTTTACCATCTTAACGTTACCACTTCATTATGGATACATCTTGTGACAAATTGAAGATCGATTCTAACAATAAATATGTAGAATTTATACTGGAATGTTCTGCACAAAAATGTTAGTTACCTAGAAAGGATGCAGATAAAGAATGAGGCACAAGGGCAAAATATTTTTAGCGTATTAATTAACACTTTATAGAAAATTAAGTGGATCATTGAATATAGCCGTGGTAGGTGTATGCGTATTCGATTGAACTCTTAACCTAAAGTATTCGAATGCTTACTCAGTTACATACAATAGGTGCTTGCTACTTCTAGAGAAAAAAGGATATCTAGTATCTCTGTCACATCTTTTACCTCCAGTGCCCTTCCCGTTGTTATGTGAGGTGGCACTCGCTGATCACTTATACGAAATTTATAAAATTTTTTTGGTTTTATTAGATACTGTTCCTATTTTGTGTGAATATATTTGTAATACCTGAAGAATGATCCACATGAATAATAGCCCTAATAGGTCAATACTAGGGTATGTTAAGTGCAAAGTCTATTTCCTATCTTAAGTGTTGTGACCGGTGGCACGTTGATTTCTTTATCGTCCTGTTTGTTATAGATGTTATTGGATCGAGGAATCATTCTCTCATCAAGTATATAACACAGACTCTCATATTATATCGCATTTTGCTTTATCGGAAATTGTTTCTAGAGTATGTTGTCATACCCAAGTATAATGAGAAAAAAACAATTCCTCACTAGAAAACATTAAAAACCAATCATAAAACAGACATCACATGTTGTAAACAATCCTTCATAGTTTAAATAATATGTGTTTACACAGTGGGCATAATAGTTGAAGAGAACGAAGGGGATTGAGTTACTTTGAAGGACTGTTTCTTTCATCTTTACCACAACAATTCTTTTCTCCAATGAACCAACTATAAGTAATTGAGATTGTACATTTATGTTTTCAGCTTTCGTATTACGTGTAACTCGATTTTAATCCGTCTTCCAATCCCGAGAAAGTGTGCTCTCCCATTAACCTCCTTTAAGCCTCCCATTTTTCGATTAGTTTCATCAGATTAAAGTGTGTAGTCTACCCCAACTTAACGGGTCACCGATGAAGGGTATGTGCTTTAATCTTCTTAAAAGATTTGAGGAAGAGTGATGAGAGAATTGAGGGGAAATGAGCCGAAGAATGATATTAAATATATATATATAGAAAGAAAACTTAAGAATCTTTACTGATATGATAAAGTGAATAATGTGACAGATGTCCGAATTAGGCGGAATCTCCAATATGTGCAATAAAAACCCACACTAACACAATTCAATAGATGTTTTAATTTACCACTCGATGACGGAATCCCGCACTAACTCTCTCACAGCCCAATATAACGGACACCAAATCACCAATAGATGTCCCCAACCCGTCCACACACACGCAGCGACCGCTCGCGATTAATCTCTCTCTCTACAAAATTAACTCAATTAATTAATCAAGTCCACTCAGTCATATTGATAAGATTAATGATTGAATAAGGAAGCTGCTCTAGTTGGGATATGTATCTTAAATTATATACACACCAGTTAAGTATAGCAATAGCTAAAAAGAAAGAGATAGTGGTGGTTACCATCATAAGAACTCATTCGATAGTTTGTATATATTTAATCATACTACACAAAGAAAAAATCAAATGGAAAGTGTACAGTCTATTGAGATGACGTACTACCTCTCTGCATTTTCATGAAGTTTTTTAAAGTAATGAAACTTATTAGCCACCATATAACATCCATTAAGAGTTGGATGTCGAGAGGCTAATGATATACACATTTCCATGGGTGGTATAATAGACCTATAAAACGTGATAATGAGGGTAAGTGTAACTCTGATAGTGCACATCATTCACTGCAATTCTTACTAAAGTTGAAGTTTATATGCACCGAGTCAAAGTTATGAGTCTTTCACTCGGATAGTATCTAAGAATTATTTAGGAATATCCACATAATGTTGTACCTCATAAGATAAAGAAGATGAAGATTAAATTTATATATGAAAATCGTTAAGAAAAGTCTTGTCTTTGATGCAGAATGTATTATATTATTCAATAGGATAAGTATAATTAAATAATAAAATATCCATACTTACCTTATACGATTCGAGAGTTAATATAAGTGTCTCCTTCATATAATAGCTAGATATTGAGAATCCTCAAGTCCAAATAATTATCTACTTTACAGAGATCTGTTTTTTAATCTGTTCACTCTCGACTCTTACTGATCTTATAATCGCACGGTGACCAATACCAACTGACATTCATACAACCCCTATTCTTACTGTACCTTTCTCACGTTACGCGATTTCTCACTCACAACTAAAATAGTCTAATAATACTTCGTCAGCGATGTGTTAGATAATATGACACAACTTCGAATCTACTAAACTCTTATCATATGGTTTCATTACAGATAGTTTGGTGGCGTTCACTCCTCCGTTTAGTGTCAACAATGTGATGTCGTGTGCAGAGAGCTGCATACTTCTGATAGATACCTCATGCAGTTTTACCTAGCTCCCCAGTAAGCTACCTTTCGTAAAAGAGGTCATGCTTTGTTTGGCATCCTAGAATAGTCGTGAGTGGAGTTATATCTCGGCATTCTTGCTTTTTGTATCAAAGAAGTTCTATCGTGTCAACCTACAAATCAAGTGCGTAATATGAAAGCTTCCTGTTCTTTATGATTGATAATAACTGTTATAGTATTGTAAGCTAATAGTTCCTTTATGCTGATATAAATAATTTGTGTAGTGCCGTTTTGTTAATAGTGCCCACCATAATATTGTAAAAGGTGTGATTGTGTAATATATGAGTTATGTATGTCGGTGTGTGAGTAGATTTCATTTGGTCACATGTGTAATAAATTCGGAATGGCGATGCGAAATACCTTACAGCACAACAAATTAACACAATTTTAAGAAAATCTACTACACACTGATCACGTAAGTATTGAGATATACCTCCCACCCGATAGCGAGAGATGAGCGAGAGCGTGGGACCTAGGCGAAGCAGGCAGTACTGAGCGCAAGAGGACAATGCGCGCAGGAAAGAAACTCAAGAAGCCTAACCGAACACCAAGCCACGGCGTGGCAGAGTGTTGCGGTAGGACGGACCCCATGACTTGAACTGGAAGAGCTCTCTGTATACTCCAGCAGCCATCACGGTTCTTTAAGATACCGAATCGGATAACATATCTTCATAGTTTCTTAACCCCTGTGGTCGATCGGTTCGTCTGCGCCGCACTGTCTTTTGCCATGTGTAGGTGAAAATGTAGGTGTTTGTCGCCACTAGCTGGACTCACAAAACCAAAAAATAATGCACACAGATTTGCGCCAGAATTCACGCCGTGGTGGCAGGCCGTAGTTCTGCGATGTTACTCTAAGAGCGTCATGAAACACACTGATAGTCTACACTATCTATAAAAATGTTAACATGGATCTTTTGTCAAAAGACTAACTTCTTCTCATCACTGTGGTCTTTAGCCCCTTCTAAGAGGTCTTCGCTCTCAATTATGAGTATTATCCTCTATCTCGGAAGAAAGGGTTCTCTCAATGCCAAAGCGCTCCATCACAAATCTGGGAGGCTGACGCAGAGATGGTTAAGGGCGCACAGAGGATGACAAGTTGGCTAGGCCGTTCAAGAGGACCGTGTTGAATATTTGAAGAGATTTGGAGTGGTGATTCTCAAACGAAACATCACCCGCCTGACAATGACAATACATCTCTCCTCCTTGTGTACACACGTTCCTCAATGGATTTCTCTTTTGCACTATTTTGATAAACCCTTTAAAATACCTTGAATGTGATCTAAGTATTGTGTACTTGAACCAATCTCACCTAAAGCGGGAGTAAAAGGATCTTGAGAATCACAAATTGTATTAAATATGTTGTGGTTTCATGGTTGTTTCGTTTGTGTTGGAGTGTGTTTTAGACTAGGTCTCAATAATGGATGTATCTCTAGCTCTTTGCATCGATCCGTCATAAATACTACTCACTGATCTGGGCCACCACTGTTCATGTTATTTTTCATGGTGTCTTCTATAATCAACCTCCTCATTTTCTGATCTGCCACAGTTGTGTGCTCCTAATTGTTGAATTGTGCATGGAACTATCTATGAGTTATCCTCTTGCTGCCAGACAAAGAGAATATTAGGTTAGGTCATGACGTGCGGAAGTGAATGCATGCCCTGCCCAATAAATAACTCCCACAAGTGTGTCTTCCGTATGACTAATCGTCCACGAAAGTTGCATAGGAGATCATATAAAGATAAAAAATGGAGAATTCTTTAATGATGTACTTAATTAATCAAATTGCATTGAACGTGAATGATAAGTTAAGGCTCCGTTAGACCCGATAGGGTCAGATTGCTTCCAGCGACACGATAGAATGAAGATGTATCCTGACCGACCCTTAAACCGCCCTAATGTCTGGTGAGTGCTTTAGGTCAGTTGTGTCGCGGTAAACCGAATCCATAACTAGAGCGATAAACAATCAATCTAGTTGATCCATCAATCACTACAACAAATATGGCGCATATGATAGCATTTAAAAAAATGGCTTTAATGGTAGACTTTTTCATAACATTTGCGAAACACGGTCGTGGGTAACCAAACGGAGCCTTTAGTCCTCCCAATAAATAGTAGTTGTCAAAAGTGCATCTGACCCTCCACCCTTATGTGCGTTTTTTCATCACTCGCTCCTTATATAAACTACCATAAGCGTGCACTTATTGGAAGTCAATTTGAGTAACCCCAAATATTAAATGTCTTATGACAAACTATCCCTAAAATCATAAAGTATGTGTTAAGACACACACACGCTATAAAAAGTCTATGTA
>NW_024063670.1:0-1250 GCF_009727055.1 Benincasa hispida | reverse complement strand
GGGCTTTCACCTGCTGCACACCAAACACTTACTGATGAACTCCGCAACCTCTCTTTTCATATCATTCCACCAATAGTAACGCTTCAGATCCTGATACATCTTGGTGCTGCCAGGGTGGATCAAGAATAGGGAACTATGAGCCTCTGATAACAACTTATCCTTAATGTCATTAACCGTCGGCATGCACAGACGCCCTTGATAAAGAAGGCCACCTTCTGCTGACACTGAAAATTCGCTATCCTGGCCTGACTCTACTCTACGACCTCTCTTCTCCAGATAAGGGTCGTCTCGCTACGCATCAATAATCTTCTGCCTTAGGCTTGGTTGCACCGATAACTGTGCTAACTGTGCCGTGACCTTCCCTACGACTACTGCAATCTTTGCCCTCTCCATTTCCCTGCATAAGTGAGTCTGTCTGGTAATGAGAGCTGTGGAATGTCCACCTTTTTGCTTAAAGCATCAGCCACTACGTTTGCTTTCCCCGGGTGGTACAAAATTTGACAGTCATAATCCTTTACTAGCTTCAACTACTTTCTTTGCCTCATGTTTAACTCCTTCTGAGTGAAAAAGTACTTCAAACTCTTGTGGTCGGTGAAGATCTGTATCTTTTCTCCATACAAGTAATGTCTCAAGATCTTGAGAGCAAAAACCACCGCTGCTTCTTCAAGTCATGCGTGGGATAATTCTGTTCGTGCTTCTTCAGCTGACGTGAAGCATAAACAACTACTCTTCCCTGCTGCATCAATATGCATCCCAACCCCTTCTTGGATGCATCACTAAAAATGACGAAACCACCTAATTCGTCCGGTACTGTAAGAACTGGGGCTGAAACCAACCTCTGCTTGATGTCCTGGAAACTGTTTTCACAAGCCTCATTCCAAACAAATGTTACTCCCTTCCGGGTCAACTGAGTTAATGGGGCGGCTATGTGAGAGAAGTCCTTCACAAACCGTCTGTAGTAGCTTGCTAACCCTAGGAAACTACGCACCTCATTGACTGTGGTTGGACGAGCCCAATCCGTAACTGCCTCCACCTTTGCAGGATCCACAAAGACAACTTCCTTGGATACCACATGCCCTAGAAAGGACATCTGCTTCAACAAAAATTCACATTTAGAAAACTTAGCATATAGCTTATTGGCCCTCAACGTCTCCAAAACTTTTCGCAAATGCTCCTCATTGTTTTACGTCTTAACTAATGAAGCCTCAACATACCATATCAATAGTTCTCGAACATCTATTGTTACTAGT
>NW_024063669.1:0-1984 GCF_009727055.1 Benincasa hispida | reverse complement strand
ACGTCTTACCCATCAAGTGGATTCAACAAAGCTCCCAACGTTATTGAAGTACATAGAGCTCCATTTCCTGTCACGCCTTAACCCATTCAATCTTGTCAACATCCCCCATTCTTTCTTAAAAGACAATGATCCTTGACCCCAAACATTCAAGATCGTTTTGATTCAGTCAACACCCAGTAGCGAATCCATGGGTTCCTAACCCTCCCACTACGTCGATGCCAGTTCTCAAACTCTGAGCTGGTTTGACTAGACGTTCCCTGTACCTATTCCAAAACACATCTTGTTGATCCCTTCGATCTGTTCAACAATCTCTTGTTTAACCCTCACAGTCTCACAGTCTCATTTGAATCTCACGTTAAAACGGCTTACTTTGTGCTTTATGATCTCCTCATCGTGATATATTCTAAGAACGATAGCATTTAGTGGAAACAAAACACCTTTTATCTCACATTGGATCATAGAAAAGTTATCTCTCCTCTCTGTTTCCTTCGAGATAGCCTACAAAAAGGCAACACCTTCAAACACGGGTTATCCAACTTCGATCACATGCTGTCGGACTACTCAATTCCTGATAGTGCGTAAAATACCTTGACGGCCCTCTCCATTAACTCTAAACTCAATAGGTGTTTCAGAAACACTTTTTGAGGGAACGTTGTTCAGGATATAACATGCAGTCTGCACTGCATAACCCCAAAACGAGTCTAGAAGATAAGCATAACTCATCATAGACCAAACCATGTCCAACAAGGTCCTATTTCTCCTTTCTGATACGCCATTCTGTTGAGGTGTACCTGGGGCCGAGAGTTGGGACACAATCCCATATTCTATCATATAGTTCTAGAATTGGAGATCCATATACTCTCCACCACGATCAGATCGTATTGTTTTTATCTTCTTACCTAACAAGTTTTCAACTTCATCTTTATACTCTTTGAACTTGTCAAGAGCTTCAGACTTACGTTGCATTAGGAAGAGATACCCAACCCTTGAATAATCATCTATGAAAGAGATGAAATATTCATACCCACTGATAACTGGCAGAAATGCCAGTTATTATAAGCCTTTTATTTAGAATCATGAGGGCTAATAAGTAGAAAATGCAGTGATAACATTTAGAATTTGCGAAAAATTGAGTTTTGCGTCAATTAGCACCTAAATCCTCACTGACCCCAATATTATGCGTTACTCCATGCCAAAGTGTCTATTTTTTTGTAGCTATCATAGGAATCAAACGCATGCATTTGAAATAAGCAATTGCAGAAAAATGTATGCGCTGAAGCCAGGCGATCGCAAAGACAAACGCATGCGCTGAAAGTTACGGTGATCGTATGCGTCCATTGCATGGAAGTTACGGTGATCGTATGTGTCCATTGCATGAAAGTTGTGATGATCATATGCATCCATTGCATGGAAGTTGCGGTGATCATATGCGTCCATTGTATGGAAGTTGCGGTGATCAATTGGAAATTGCGGCCATGGAGTGACAACCATAATAGAAGAACGATCGCAAGATGGGTAGAATGCGTTGATGCTTCAGCTGAATCAAGCTCAGACGCATACCTTGGGAGTATCAACAAGATAAGGCGATGTGACATTGCCCATACCGCGACAAAAGCATCAATGAGCCATAACGCAATCATGATAGTTGTCGGCATTTAAACTCTATAAATAGCATTTGGACCTTCATTTCAAGACATCCGAACATCTGCCTCAAGGTAGAGGTTTGTGATCATAGATGAGAGCTTGAACAAGATTTTCAGTGAGAATTCTTCATCTCCATAAACCAAACCGAGTGACGACTGGAGCTTTCACCGGAGATAGAGCTCGAGAGAGACATCTTCACCATTCATCCATGGCACCACCAACAGTCTTGACGTAGAGTCCTTCATTTCTCTTCTAATCTCTGTATTGTATTACATTTTAGCTTAAGATATTAAGACATTTTGTGATCAATGCAAATCTTGACTCCTTCATTGCCGTCTTC
>NW_024063668.1:0-1213 GCF_009727055.1 Benincasa hispida | reverse complement strand
TTTTTTTTTTTTTTTTAATTAATAAAGTTCTTGTGTATAGAAAATGAAACATGTGATAATGTAAAGTAAAGCGGTGAAAATGCGTTAATAACATAAATTGTGTTAAAGTAAAATGTGATAAAGTAAATCTAAGCTAAGATGATACAAGATACAAGTTTCATGATACAAGATACTGAGGTCAAGGTTGGCTGTGAAGATTATGCAAAGATCATATAATGTGGTGAAAAGTCTTATGTACGAAGCAAAAACAGAAAAGATAACTAATACAAATAGCGCAAGTTCCTTAATTGCGTAAAGATATAAGTACTGATCCACTTTTCCCTTGGCGTACGCCTCTCGATGATCGGCCACGTTCCCACATCTCTATGGTGAAATAGGGATGAATGTAATGAGCGTAAGGGTTCTTCCATCTCTGGAAGTACTACTCGTTTTAGTTAACACATTCTTCTTACCTTCTCTCGACAGATCAGAATGACATCTTCACTTCTGCTCTCGCAAGCGAAGATGCCGTCTAGCATACCTTAGCTAAATGCATTTATCTCGTTAGCACAGATTAAGTTACTTGTTTAATCCATATTAATTACCAAGGTATTAAGAAAACTTCATGGAGAAAACGATTAATGGAGGAACGGAAATAGACAAAAAAGTGGTAGTGAAAGTGATCGAGACATTCAATAAACTATTTAGCGTTTGATACATGATTTGTGAATGAAGAGATTAAGAATATGAACTACACTTGATGAAATAAAGTTAGAAATAAATACAAATAAGTGCCAACGTCTTAGCGCCGATTTAGATGGAGATTTGCTTGCTGGCGTGGATGAAGTGAACGGATGGATGAGCTTCCATCTTAGGCATGCTCAACCGGTAGCAGGGATCTAAGCACAGAGCTTCATGGCGGGGATCTGGAGGATTCGCACTGAGACTCACCTCTCAGCCTTGTCTCTTCTCTTTCTGGATTTTTTCCGATCAGTACTCAGCTCAGCCTTTCTCTCAATAATCAAACAGTAATTAGCCCTTGTATACCTGTATCAAGTATATCTTCTCTGAATTCTATAGGGGTATTTATAGATGGAAAGCTTTTACTCTTGGCTTGTGGACCCTACTCTCTTTGTATGTCGCGAATTCTAAAGATGGAGGAAATAAATATTCCTTTTGTTATGGACCAACCCCGTCATTTGGTCAACGGTGTTAGTTGTACACACATGTCAGC
>NW_024063667.1:0-1896 GCF_009727055.1 Benincasa hispida | reverse complement strand
TTCATCAGTTTGTGTTTCCTTTGGGATTCACCAGTTTGTGTTTACTTCGGGATTCACCAGTTTTGTGTTTCCTTCGGGATTCACCAGTTTTGTGTTTCCTTCGGGATTCACCAGTTTTGTGTTTCCTTCGGGATTCACCAATTTTGTGTTTCCTTGGGGATTCACCAGTATTGTGTTTCCTTGGGGATTCACCAGTTTTCTGTTTCCTCCGGGATTCACCAGTTTTGTGTTTCCTTCGGGATTCACAAGTTTTCTGTTTCCTCCGGGATTCACCAGTTTTTTGTTTCCTTCAGGATTCACCAGTTTGTGGGCATACTTAACTACAATAGGATAGGACTCAGTCTCTTGTCTTTTTCATGTGTTTATGTGCCATATGCGAGTATCTAGACGACATAGATGCCTAGCCTGACCCCAGTGGTGGGGCTACTTACTGAGTATTTCATACTCATCCTTTCTTATGTTGATTTTTCAGGAAAAGGTAAAGATGTACCGGCGATGGCGCAGCGGAATTCGTGATCATGTCATTGGGACTTGACCTTTTCACTTCCGCATCTTGAAATTTGATATTTAGTTTTACTGTTTAAAATTTATTACTAAGGATTATTTCTCTTATATGCCTTTGTTAGTTTTTAAGAATTTTGGGTACCCTATTAACTGTTTTAACAATTACATTTAATAAACATCTTTTGAACTTCTCTTATTTAATTAGCATTTATTTCAAATAACTGAGTGTCGTTTTAAATTTTGTGCATGCATTTATTTTAGTAACGGCCTTACCTAAGTCCTAGGGGGTCGGGTCATTACAGTTGGTATCATAGCCCATGTTTTGGGTTCTATAGACTGACTTACTATGTAAGTCTAGATTGTCCCTGTGGCCCATGAACTTATTCCTCGTCATCGCCAGATATGTCTTATCAATTACAAGTTTTATGATAGTTGTGCATTAAAATATTTGTTTAGCTTAAATGCACCAGTTTTGTTCTAATGCTATGTTAGTGACTCGTTAGAAGTTATTATAAGAGGATTATTAGGTACGACACTAAAGGAGAAAAGTAAAATAGAGTAAATTATGAGGTCACTTGGTACTAGTTTATCTCATGGAAATTATGTTAGGAACGAACAAATATATGCCTCAGTTCAGAGATGCTAAAGATTGATGAAACTATGTAGAGTTATGACAATTTAGGAATGAATGTATTTAAATGTTTAAGCCAATGAATAAAATTTTCGAGACAAGAATTAATCAAGGACTAGTGTTAAGTTTTTGTGTTGGATAGTGCAATCGGTGGTAGTATAAATACACCGGCCAGTACTCAAGTATAAGGTTAAAAGTTGTTTTATGAATAAGGAGGAAAAGAAAAAGAGTCTATAAATTTATTGAAGATTTTGAGGCATTAAAAACCCAACATTTTTAGAAGAATTTTAGAAAGGATTCATAAGTCATAATAATTTGAGTAATACTACGACTTGATAGACTAGGTAAAGTATGTGTAATAATATGAAGATTATTTTGGAATATCTGGCGAAGTAGATGTCATTAAAGGAAGCTAAAATAGTTGGACATGACCTTGGACTTAAAGAGGTTAAAGCAAGGTGTTATTTGTTTAGGTTGAAAGATTATTTTAGTATACCTAGACTAAACCATGCACCTTATTGTGATGAAGAGATCCAAGTTACGCAAATTTGAAGAAACAAAAGTCTTTTGAAGTTTAAAAGTATGCAAATTGGCAAGGGGGAATTCTACAAGATGGAAATTCTTAGTGAGAGAGATAAAGACTTACGGAGGAGTTAAGTAAAATATAATTTAGTAAAGAGACTATATTCCACTTGGAAAGTGGAAAAAAAAAAAAACAAAAAAAAAGAAACAAAAAAAAAAGAAAAAGAAAAAGAAAAGGG
>NW_024063666.1:0-1673 GCF_009727055.1 Benincasa hispida | reverse complement strand
AATAAAAAATAAAAAAAAAAGGAGAATGAATAAGTTGGCGGCATGTTGGGAAAGCGCGTGGAAGGGGTGGGCACAATAATTAACCGTCACGAGGCGGCCAATTTCCCAATTGCCACTTGCCACCTCTTTAACTGCTTCCCAATTTTCAAACTAATCCTTATTAACCCCTCTTTTAACTTTTTTTCTTTTTCTTTTTCTTTTTCTTTTTCTTTTTCTTTTTCTTTTTCTTTTTTTTTAATCTTCTCTCCCACTTTTCTCATGCCCTCTTTTGTCTTTTCACTGTCCCTTTCTTTTCCTCTTTTGTTTTGCTTGAACAATTACCGTGGTAACCATATTTAGAAACTATTTGAAAGGTTGAAATTGGGATCACTAAGAATCAAAACAGTATTGGAATGTGTGATTAATCAAAGACGGAACAGAAATAAGATCGTGAAACGTGAAAAAAATGAAAAAGAGGGTTTGATTAAAAATGTAGGAGTGGAATGAGTTAAATATTACAAATCGGACAAAAAAATGCTCAATCTAAACATTGCAATCCAAACCCATTCCATTTCGATCTCCCAAACAACCCTTTTTATTTTTAGAGAAAAATACTTTTTTTGTCCTTAAATTTTGGATTTAGTTTTTATTTAATTCTTAGGTTTCGAACGATTACAAATTTAGTACTTAAGTTTTGAGTGTCGTTTTCAATTTAATCTATAGATTTCAAAATATTATAATTTTACATTTATATTTGAGTTTTGCTTTGATTTGGTCCCTATGTTTTAAGAATTATACTTTTGAATTCATTCACTAAATACTCGTTTTTCATCTAGTGTTAATTTATCTAAATAAATTAGAAAAAATATTAAAAGAATTATAATTTTCACTATTTTTTTTATTACTTTTAAAATTTAATTTAAAATTTCACATCATAATTATTTTTAATTAATTACTAAAAATTGACGTCGATGATTGAAAGTGGACATTTAATAAAAAAAAATTGAGGTTAAAAATGTAAAATCTTTGAAACCTAGGAGCATATTGAAACAAAACTCAAATCTCAAAAATAAAATTATAACACTTTGAAACTTAAATTACTACATTGAAACAAAACTCAAAACGTAAATACCATATGTATAATATTCGAAAGGGAATGGACCAAATAAAAATTAGACAAAAAAACTTAGAGACAAAAAAAAAATCCTAATTTCTGTACTTTGAATTTTGTATTAATTTAGTAAATTCTATGATATTTTATTTCTCATTGAAAAATTATTGTTGAGATTTAGGGTTTGTTTGGTTTAAGGTTTTATAAATGTCCATAAATGAAGGAGGGTGAGAATCAGATTGATGGGAATCTTGATGACTGTGTTTAATTGTGCCATAGAATGTTATCAGAATTTTATGAAAATAAATTATTTTTGTATTTAATTTATAAAATTAACCATGAAAAATTTGTAAAATTTTAATAGATTAATTGATAAACTATAAATTCAATTTAAAGTTTTGAGAAAAATTGATTATTTAACGGTAAAAAATAATATCAATAAATTATTAATTATAAGTATTTGTAAAATGAAAAATTTATAATTAAAGTTACTTGATTACATAATTTGATGGGATCAACTTGATGAATTTATAAATTATAATGTATTAATTAATAAAATAGCTAATAAATTTTAATTAATCGA
>NW_024063665.1:0-4743 GCF_009727055.1 Benincasa hispida | reverse complement strand
TTTACCACCACATGGCATTGTTATATTTAGTATTTGTTTGATATCACGAGTTATATCCAACTAAACAAAACAAACCGATTACACATGGAAATCTTATTAGAATAAAAATTAACAATGCAACTTTCTTGTGGTGATTTTGGTATGGATTCTTCTCACCCTGAATCGTTGAATAGCTTGCATGAACAAAATATTATCTTTTCTTATTTTTAATTTTAAACCACTACTTTTCTATTTTAAACAAGTTTATATCTATTGCATATTATGGTTTGCTATTGAGAATTTGATTCTCTTTCGTTTTTACGGATTATATGCCAATTGTACTTATGGTATTGGAACACTTATAATTTAAAGTTGACATAGATATAGCCAATTTTGTTTGATCATTTGATGGAAAAATGTGTTTGTTTGACCTGTTTCTAGGTTTTTTAGGTCATTATGATACCTATTTATAGAATTTTGTTAAAATTATTTAATTGAAAAGTTTATTATGGCAGCTACAAGAGATTTGGGTTTTAATATAGGAGTTTATGGAGGGGCGTTATGTAGTGTTCAACATAGATCCGTCGGAACAACCCTTTCTCCCTGACGTTGGGTCGTCAAACAAGACCAATCGTGGACTTTGTCCATCATGGTTTTGGGAGAGCGCTCTGGTGGAGAAAATAATATCGGATCGAGGATAAGGGGGGGATGGGCCTTTTACATTGACCCTAAGAACAAAAAGCCGTCGGGAGAAAAGAGACAACCCGCTGTTGGATTTATGTCCTAAAACTCAATGATTTTTTGTAAAACATTAGAACTTAATTCTGAGAATTCAATAAAGTTGTTTAATTGAATATATTGTTTTTTTTAGAAAATCGGCAAAATAAAAACACACCCCACTTTTTTATTATAGTGTAATTGGTAAGTTCCCCCCTTGACTATTAAGTAAATATTGCAGTATCTTTCGAATATCTTTATAGTTGCAGAGACATAGCAAGTGGAAATCAGGGATTACAAGTAAAGAGTAAGTACAAAAACATGATCTACATAGTAAAATAATGAATACAAAAAGGTTTAGTCACCTTATATTCTTTATTGGTGGAATTAACTATTTGGATGTGGAAACCTACTATGTAGTTTGTTACAAAACGAGATAGGGGGTAAAAGCTGTACACCAAAGAAACGAAGGGCACTTACCTTAGATGGTTCCGTGAAGTCATTTGCTTTGGGAATCTATGAGGAGTGCGAGAGTTGCCTGTGCAATAACATTTAGTTTTTTGTGTTAACAAGAGAATCAGGGTGGCACCTCACCGTAAAACATCTATGTCTAAGGAATCGATGATTTATTAATGATTGTTGGAGTGATTTAAGACGCGAGACGCTATTTCATAAAAGCGATGACGCTATGGTTAGAGCATTGGACCTTAATATCCTTGGAGCGAACTATTGAATCTCGCCTGTTTGTAATTTTTTACGGGATATATGCGCTTTGATGCTGACAAACTCTGTGAGACCAAGTAGTTATTACAACGTGACTCCTGTATGGGGAGGGGTCTGCTCATAAAGCTTACCAATTCTTAAAGGATAAGTCCTCGGGAGAAATAGTTTGTCTCGGAGGAACATAAGGTGCAAGAAGGGGAGAATTTCAACATTCCTAACCAGATTAAGCGAGTTAGTAAGAGAAGTGTGTTACCCTTCTAAGTGCTTCTTTTGTTATGAAGCCGTGATTTCTATGGAACTTGAACAAGAGGCCAGTTTTCCACCTTCTCAATTGCCATCCACCGAGAAGGAATTTCAATTTGTTGAATTTGATCAACAAATCATACTTGTTCATTATGGGGACTGACAAAAGTAGGTATTTAAGGAACAAAACAAGGTCATATTTCAGGGGTAAAAAACAAGAAGATTCGATTATGGTGGTCACTGAGTGTGTCTTTTTACGGTGCCGACGGGATGTCTCATGAGAATAGGACCATATTATCAAAGGGATGGAGTCTTTCTTATAGAAAGAGGATGTCATTAATTCGATTTCTTGAATTCTAGAAATGCTTTGGAAATTGTGCTGAGAAAAATCGAGTCACATTTTAACCTCAAGAATGTTTTCTTTTGGAGGGACAAAAGAGCGGGACATGCCATTGTTGGTGAGATATTCTAAACACTCATCCTTCACAAAGGCTACACCCGGTATTAAAGAGATTTTCAGATAGATTTTTGGAAAAGACATGTTGTTGCTTTAATTTCACTCTTGAAGCAACAAACGTCATTCTCGTTTTGCCCACTTCAAGGAATAATTATTACCAGCTTTCTAAGGGATTTGGTTCTTTTATTCTTATATTGTAAGGGGCCTCTACACCAGTCTCGTCACAATTCGAAAGTTAATCGGACACAATGGAGAAACCCTTAAAGGGCCTGCTCTTTGAACAAGCTATATTGATTTTTGTGGTTATTTTGGATTTTGAGTTGCAGGCTTGAAGGAAGGTCACTTTGGATTACTTTGTCAAGGACACATGAAATAATTAGGATTCTAATGATGTGGACTTCACTTTTCGTATCACTCGTTTGTGAGGTTAAAGGATTTTTTGAATATCGTTTTGTCTAAAATTTAATCTGCCATTTTTGCTAAAAAGGATGATGCAAGGAAAGACCTAACTTCATTGATTATTTTGACCCATAAGTTTGAAGCAACCACCATAACTCGCGCTACCATAATTGGAAAGCACTACAATCATAAAGAGCACATTTCTTAGTAATGGATGGATAGCTCCTACAAGAAAACTTGCTCAAGCAAAATTTTCAATGAAATGAGAAGTGTGCTCTCACCAAAAAAGTCCCAATTAAAAAAATCGTTAATTGTAGCACTATTTAAGAACTGTTGACGCTACGTAGCTTTATTGGTCCCTTGATTGATAGTTCTCGATTCTTTTCCTCCACGGTTTAGTGTCTACAGACAATTACCATTGAAAAAGAATTTAAAGAGTTGGGGCGCGGTAAAATTAATCAGTTTCAAGTGAACGAACTAAAGTTATCCTTTTATTGATGTTTCAAGAACAAGGAGCCCTCCCCCCCTCCTTCCCCCCGGACCCAATGGATAATTCGCACCAGTCGGAGGAAATTTCCCCAAAGAGAAACACTGATGGAGTTTCACAAAACCGAAACAACACTCGTTTGAACCATTGCAATCGATGGAAAAGGCCTTCACATATAAGTTTTTGGCAACTCAAATTATTGCGGAATTGTTCAAAATGATTTCCTACACAATAAATGGTTTACCTTCTAATCTCTCATACAAAGTAGAAACCCTAGTTTTTGGATTATGGCTTCAAAAGGTGCGAATTGCCATGGCTTCATACTGCTAGTTGTGAATCTTAAATCTTGTTTTAAAACGCTTGTCAAAAATATCCTTGCAAAAAATCGCAGTGACTAGTCATGTTCGGAGCGCCTGAGCAGCACAACCAGATGTTAGCTCTCTAGTATGGTTTTAATTTCCTGCAAGGAAAACAGCTAGAGTTTAAGATCATTGAATATTTTGGGTCTTAGAACTAATTGTTCTTCACATTTTATAGTTTACTCTTTGCCGATTGACTTGAGGCATTTGGAGGAGAACTTGAAGAGCATCATAAAAAACACAGTTAGCCAAGTAGCAAAAAAAGTGTTGACTACATCTTCTAATGGCACACTTCACCCATCAAGATTTTGTGAGAAGGATTTGCTCAAAGTTGTTGACCGAGAATACACTTTTGCATACATCGATGATCCATGCAGTGCTACTTACCCGCTTATACAAAAACTGAGGCAAATTCCCATTGAGTGTGCACTTTAAAATGGTGATAACGAAATGAATGCAAACACTTCAATATTCCAAAAGATTGGTGCTTTCAAAGATGTATTGAAGGCAATTTTACCAAAGGAGGTTGAAAACGTAAGGCTAGCATATGAAAGTGAAAATTCTAAAATTAAAAATCAGATCAAGGATTGCAAATCCTACTCATTTGTGAGAGAGGGGTTAGAAACACGCACTACAAGAATTTTTACCTGTTTTGATACTTTTTTTTCCTGACAAATACAATTTTGTTGGCATAGATGTATTTCTCCCGACGAAATTTTAATTCGTCGGCCAAAATAGAGCAATGCATACATTTTTTTAAAGATATATACCGACAAAAATTTAGACTTATCCCAATGAAAATATGCGTGGCTAAAGTCATTTTTAAAAAAAATCATTATCCCTTTTCTCCACTTTTATTTTTCCCCCCACTTTTCATTTTCTCCTTTTTTTTCCTTTTTTCCATTTTTCGTGTTTTCAATTTCCCCCCTTCCTCCACTTTTCCTTCCCCACTTTCCCTTTCCCTTTCCCTTCGATTTTTTTTGTACGCAAAACAGGTGCCAGTTTTTTCGTCGGCCACCACTGGTCGAGCTCCAACGTCCAACGCTAAACGCCATTTGCTTTAGCTCCGACAGCCGCTGCAAGCTACCTTTGATGCCACCGCACACTAGATCTAACGTCGTCGCACACTAGTTTCGATGCCACGGCATGATTCCCGTTGTTCTCCACATTGTTGTTCCACCCCACCATTCGAATCTCCACCCAACGGTCATAGTTCCCATCCCCACTCCTCCTTGTCGGCGCTGCCTCCTCTTTCCTCTTCTGGAAACTCTCTGTGCTTCTTTATAAGGTTTAACATAGTTTCATATGTTTCACTACAACCATGGTTTTCTAGAGGTTTTACATTCTATTTTTTACCATTTGGTTCTTTTGTTAAATTA
>NW_024063664.1:10648-15519 GCF_009727055.1 Benincasa hispida | reverse complement strand
CGTAAAAAGAGGGGGAGAGTAGAATGCATGGACAGTGAGGGTGGAGGAGAATGCATCAACTTGAGATGAGGAGATCTCCCAATCTACTCAAACGTTGATATAATTCGAAAGCCATCTGAAAGTATGAGAGTCTAGTATTCATGGTGAGGCTGCAGAAGAAGAAGCTCCAAGGAATTGGGCTGGAGAATGAGAAAAAGACAAAGGGGTCGAGCTATTGGGTAAGCTGGGCCAGTCTTGATGTTTGGATGATTCCGGTAAACCATGAAGAGTTATAAGCTAAGATTTTACGAAGGTATGCAAGCGCGCGGGCAAGGCATATGCTGGAGGGTGGGATGTGCAGACGCGAGGGTCGCGTTAGCCCTGATGGATGCGTTAGACCATGCGAGCGCCGCATACGTTGATGCGAGCGAGTGCATATGCATCGATGCCATGCGGCGAGCATCCTATGCGTCCATGCTATGAGAGTGACCCATGCGTCCATGCCATGCAAGTGACCTTGCATCGGTGCTGAGTGAGCTATGCATCGATGCCAAGCGACCATCCTATGCGTCGGTGTCGAGTGAGCTATGCGTCGATGCCGTACACCTTTCTATGCATTGGACGTTGATGATGACATGCATGATGGATACATTGGACATAGGCCATGAGATGAGCTAGGTTGAACGCATGGTGGTTAGCTCTTGCGATGGTTAAGGATTGTGGTGGCTGAATGAGTTGGATTGCATTGTAGAAGATGCAGTGGTACTATGTTGAAAACCAAAGGGAACTAAGGGTTGCTATGCGTTGATTGCATACTATGCGTTGATGACCTACTATGCGTTGATATCTAGGGCTAGCAGTATGCATTGAAAAAGGGGTGTTGGTCATCACCCTAGTTAAATGCATATTGAGTAGGATGGACGTATATGAAGGATGAGCTCATATGAAGGTCGTCATCCTAACATGTCGTTTGTTGGGAAGAAATCTTAAGCCCCATGTGTTGTCTATGTAAGAGAAGGACACCCAATTGATCAAAATTTGTGTTGATGGTGTGAGGTGAAGACACCTTAAGCATGAGGTGGAGAAGGCTGGAAGTTGGCAAACGCGAAGAAGAACACTTGGATGAGGAGTGTCGGACAAAGAGGGTTGTTGGATGCCTATAAAAGGGGAGGATGCCCCACTTTGACCTGCACATAAAGTTAATACTTAAAGATCACAAAGAGAGGGAAAAATAAGAGGAGGGAAAACAAATTATGTGTCGGAGATACAAGCGACGCAAAGGAGGCAGAATT
Source organism: Benincasa hispida (assembly GCF_009727055.1). NCBI lineage: Eukaryota > Viridiplantae > Streptophyta > Magnoliopsida > Cucurbitales > Cucurbitaceae > Benincasa > Benincasa hispida. Next base: position 14,248 of record NW_024063664.1, on the reverse strand, counting down.
GTATGGACAGACGCAAAGGCCAACTTCAAACAAGAAATTGTTCCAAACTCATGCAAATTAGGTGATTCTTGGACAAAAAGCTTCTAAATTAAGTGTAGTTTCTGTGTGAGGGCTGCCTTAACGAAATTTTAAAATTAAGGCTATCAAAATCAAGGAAAACCGTGAGGTGCTCACGTGTGAGGAGACAGTTGGGCCAAGAGGAATAAATTTGAGACTCGGAACTTTTGCTAAAGAATTTTGAAGGCGAAACTTTAAGGTATTATAGACGTTTTCACACATTTTGAAGAAGGAAATGTCTTAAGACATGGAAGCATTAGTAATTTAAGTTTAAAACTGAAATAGGATCCAACGGTGGAACCAGGGAAACCGGGTGAACTGTGAAGAAAGTTCTCAACAACTCACTGTGAGTGGTTTTCTTCCTTTGTTCTTTTGAGCATATTGTGAATTAATATGTTGTATGTTATGCTATGAGATATGTATGATGTTGGGATAGTCAGGGGGTCTAAGGACCTAGAACCTGAGCCCAGAGCGAATCCTTACAAGATAGTCAAGGGACCGAGGAGTTTAGTGCCTGAGTCTGTGGGATAGAAAATCCTTGAATTGGGATGGTCGGAGGGCCGATGGGCCTAGTTTCTGAGCCCATGATAGGAAGAGCTATGTGCACATAGGATGATATTGTAGTTATGATATTGTATGTTAAACATCTACCATGTGTATAGGTGGGTTCGTGAAAGCTTCATGTTACGTTAGAGGTTCGCTTGGGAACCTCATGATTGTATTTGTGGAATATTTGTATTTGTATTACCACTCACTTAGCTTTGTAAAAGCTCATGGTTTGTCTCTATGTTTACCTTGCAGATAGCTGACGAGTCCAGGTTGCGATGTTGGTTAAGGTCTGCCACAAGTTTAGATATAGTTGTAAATTAGATTGGTTATCGGGATAGGGTTTCCATGTAATTGTAACTGGAATTTGTAAACTAGATTCTAATAAAAGCATGTAATATTTTTCGCTGCAGACATAATAAAAAAAACCAGTAATTGGGCAATGTATTATCAATTAATATCATGCCTCACCTCAGGCTTAGGAGCACAGACTAGGGGCGGGGTGTGACACTTTTTTCCTTTCTCCTTCCCCCATTCTCTCCCTACATCTTTTTCTTACTCTTCCGTGTCATGAGGCCATTGTTTGTTGCTAAAGTTTAGAAAATCTAAAGATTGAAATTGGACATTTGAATGTATATGAATAGAAATAGGAAAAACATTAAAGTAGAACTAGAATGGTAATTAACCTAAGTCTTTTTTAGTACAATAAAGGATGTGGGATTCGAACCAAGGACATCTTACTTACTGACATATTTCATTTGATAAACTAAATATTGCCAAAATGGAAACTTGAATTGATCATCAAAGAGAATTGTGGAATCTAAAAGGTAATATAGAGAAAACCATGTATACATAGAATGAAAAAGAAAGAAATATAAATTTTCAAATTAGGAACTACATAAACAAAATATTCAACTTGGTTACCTTGTTATTTTGTATAATTACTAAAATATCAATAAAGAAGATAAAATTTTAGGAAAAACTTTCGTAACATATGTATACATATATAGCATTTCTCCATAATTCATATACATTAAATTTACTATTATATTCAATCAACAACGAAATTCATCATTTAATGCACCATATATTTTGGAAAATTGTATTGGGTAGCAAAATTAATTAGTATATTTATAATTTTAGTAACAGTTTTTTAGGTTTTTGAACATATAAAAAAATATGCTTTTCTTTTTTAATATCTAGATTTTACCCCTTTAGTCCTGCTCTACAAATTTTGTTTGTTTCTTTTTTTCTTTTTTTTGACTATTTTGATTTCTTTTTTTTCCGATTTAGGAGATTTCTTTGATTTGTTTCAAGGGTAATTTGTTTTAATGGTAAATTGCTGAAAAATTTTGAAAGTATAAAAAAATATCATTGTTTATTAGTTGTAGATAGCGATAGACTGTAATAGACATCTATCATTGGATGATATATTGCGATAGACATCTATCAGACACTCATAAATTTCTATCCTGGTCTATATGTGATAGGTAGTAATATTATACTATATTTAGTTTAATACTATATTTAGTTTACCCAATTTCCTAATTTTGAAACCACCTCTTGTTTTAGTCTAAAAGTTTTTTTTTTTTCAAGTTGGCTTGATTTTCTTTGATTTAGATTATATTTTAGAGTTTTAAATTTTATTTTAATGGTATATCAAAAGAATAAAAATGAAAATAGTATTACAAGAGAGATATCCTCATTTTGTGTGTCTCCATATTTTTTAGTGCTTTTTGGTCTTTTTTTATTTATATTTTTGGTTAAGCCTAACTCCTTTTTGTTCTGCAATGTTAATTTACAAAACTTAAAAATTGTTGGTAAGACTCAATTTTAGTAATTTTCTTTGTTATTGTTGCAACTATCCCATATATCTTCTACCATTTTAAGCTAAACTATTTTACTATAAATCCTGGTATATTTTTCATGCAAATACACAAAACAAATACAAAAGATTCCAAATCATATAATACTCACCCACTAGACACTGGATATGGAGAAGTCCTCAACAAAGTTTGATGTCTTACTCCTAATGTTCTTAATTTCCATAGGTATATAAATCGATTTTAATTAATTATAGCCAATATTTTAACTCTTTTCATAATAGTTATCTAATTGTATGACAATTAACAATTAAAATATTTTAGAAACATTGTCTGTATTAGATGCCAGAAATGTTGTAAACATTCCATGCAAAAGTCGCATTGATTGTTCTGACCCATGGGACTGTGATTGCAAGCTTAATCTATGTTTTTGTCACCCAGAATTCGAAAAGAAATTTCTTCACAATGCCTTTCCTAAATATTTGGGAGAAGAAAAGACGACTCCTTAAAGACTTTATGGAAGGATAACCCATTCTGTAACGACCGGATCCTTACATATTATGATCCGACCACTACGACATGCATACTTGGACTTTTCTATCGTGAGATGATTTTTGGTGAAAATTTCAAAGAACAAATCTAAATTTTATTAATTAGATAGAAAAACCATATAAAAAGTTTATTTATCAAAACATTAGGATCCATAAAACATTAGCATGGTGGTACAAAATGCATGTGCCTATAATAGTGAGTTTGATGGTTGGCCATTTGAGCGACGTCCAGTTCTGCCACCTACGCTGTGTCCTTACCTATAAAGTTTATAAAAATATAGGATGAGTATATAATATACCCAGTAAGTAGTTCTCACGTAGAGTAGTGACCAAATGCACAATCACAAGCAACATGTCATGAAAACATATTGTTGGGACTGAAAACGTATAATAACATGTGGTCGTTGGTTATGCTTCCAACATAAATCTCTTCGCCCTGATAGGAAGATGAGGACCTAAGCAAAAACTAACCCATCTGATGATTAGCGGGTCATGCAGTCAGTAGGGCCAAAGTCGCATCTAACTTCAACCATTAGCATAAACGTAATATTGGACTAGAAGGGTGCAACCATACATACCCTCCTAGTCCCTAGCGTAAACATAACGTAAGATTAGGCCTGGAG
>NW_024063664.1:0-10623 GCF_009727055.1 Benincasa hispida | reverse complement strand
GGGTGCAACCATCACATAGCTCTGTAAGCCCTAAGAAGCAGAAATTTCTTCGCCAAATGATAGGAAGATCGAGGACTAAAACAGAAAACTTAACTCATCTGAATGATATAGCAGGTCATCAGTGCCGTTCAGTATGATACGCTTTCAGATGTCGCACTCAAACAAGTTCTAAACTTGCATTTAACAATATAAACGTAAGAGGATTAGCAACTTAGTATAAGAACAGTAAATCTATTCACCGTAAATAAAACACCTTTGAACTTGTTTTATTCTACCTAAGCAAAGGGACCCATGCATTATCAAAAAAAACGCTAATATAGACAGTATATACTCAGTCGGACAAGCATAATCGCATTAAGGGTACCTTATGTAGAGAAAGAGTGTTTTTAAACATGTATGCATATGAGTTAGTACACGAATTAACATAAATTATGAGCAGACATACAAAATGGTAACAGTTTACCATTAATAACGATTTTAAAGAGATGGTGAGGATAAAATCTACTTACTGTGATCTAAGTTAGCTCCTTAATATTTTCTTTATGATTATATATATAGAAGAGCTTCCCATTTTTTAACTAGAAAAGGAATTTGGGCAGCACCTATACCCGAGTTTTTCTCTCTTTTAGCCTCATAGAATTCCCATTCAACTCACACTACTCTTCAACGAGACGATACTGTTTAGCTAAGATTGTTTTGAGAATGGGTTAGAATCTTCGCACAAGGGTCCTATTGTATAGTGAGTATTTGTAGCATTCTCGAGTGGACTATAATCATACCTACAGGTGGCTATCTTAAAATTACTATATGGTTTTATGAGGATTTCCTCATAAGACACCTAATCTTGGCTAAAACGTTTGCCCTTACGTCATCAATTCTTGTGGTTGTATGTCAATTTGGGTTTATTCCACGTATATTAATAAGATTGGTGGCCAAAATTCAAAGACGCAATCAATCTCATGCTTCTGCCAAATCTCGCTCTTCTTGTTCTTAGAATCTTGCTCTCTTAGCTTTCTCGCTGTGGCTGCTGCCCTCGTGACTACCTCGCTCCAGAGCTCGGTCGGCTACTACTCGCTAGTCTTTTCCAGTGGGTGGGTTCCTTCACTGCTTGGTGGATCACTTACTCCTTTATTAACTCTTTCAACATTTACAGAGTATATCGAAACAATTTAATTCACACTCAAATTATTCCAATGAGAAGTGTCCAACAAAAAGTTATCTAGGCTGTTCGTGTTCTCCTGAATGACGGTGAGCGTACATACTTCCGAGATAACATCTTCCCAGATTCTGCTCCCTTAATGCATTATTTTGTGGATAGATGAATAGATTTTCCTATTTTTTCCATTTCTATAATTTCCACACCTATTAAATAAATATTCGTCCATTGCTTATATATTAGTGTACATTTTAATGTTTCACTCGTTATGCGTACAATCTGGGTATGTCTAACATTCTTCCCCCCTTTAAGACTTTACGTCCTCAAGTATTATTGTTTTTCTTTGTAATTCCGCACAGTGCCATTCTATAGTGGCATTTATGAGTTATTCCTGGTATCAATACTCCGTAGAATTGAGATTATACAAAATTTCTTATTTCTCGACTAGGTGGTAAACCTGAGTAACCTTTCTTCTACTTGTAGATCTTTTGGGTATTTATTGTATTTTTTAGGTTGTAGGGTTAGGGACAAACAGTGGAATACATCTTCAATTCCACTTATTAGGCAGGGAAATTGGGGCCTATTATTATCCCTTTTGTTCTCAGTAAAAATCCACTCCACAGCTTGTCTAATATTGCTAAGCCCAAGGTAAGACAAATGTTTAGTGTTCTAAGGCTGATATTTTCATTAGAGGGAGATCGCTGATTTTAATAGAACACTAAACCCTTAAATTTGGTTTCCTATTGAGGCACAACATGAATTATATACTCACCTCTTTTATGATGGTTACACCCTATGCCTTGCCCAACTAGTCTGCTGCTAAACTCGATTAGTCCATACCTAGTATTGTAATATCTAAAATCACATATATGTTAGGATCGAAGTAAGGGTCATCACCCTAATTGTTATGTCCTGAAACGGATCTTGAGACAATTCAACAGTACCTTTCTACTTACTTGAATTGAGGTCGAGACTATTTCATGATAGCTTCCGGCCAGAGAGAATATGTTATCTTCAACGGATAGAATGTAAGTACACTAATAGTCGTCTGAATGGATTGTAATATTTTGCGCATTTCCCGTTCGTGTCTAGGATAATTTGTTAGATGATGAATGTTAATTGACTCAGAGAAACTCAACATAAGTGAAGGAGCATATAACTCCGAGGTGGCCGATTAATAGGTACAATGTACAACTGCATCTTGATCGCTCTTATCCTACTGAACGGTGTAATATGCAAGACACCCCACGTCCGTCGTTTGTTGGGTAAGCCTTGATTACTCAAGAGGCTGGGGGTCTGGACCGTTGAGACTTCTGGTTGATGAGGGCTTGGCTCTTTCGTATAGAATGATCTCCTATTCTAGCCGCAGTGTGAAACATTACACTCCATAAGTTCCGAGAGAACATTGCCGGCTGAACTGGTGTTGATTTCCACAACAATTTCAATAATGGCAGCTTTTTTAGGATATGTTACCAGATTTTCAAGTATATTGGACTCTTCCTGTTGTCTTACTTTTGGGAGTTCGTCTTTTTTCGTATATATTAGGAGGCATTGGCGCTCCATGCCTTGGGAAATTTATTTGTCTTCTGTGCCATTCTATTGATCATTGGGAAGCCTGCATGTTGAGCACGAGAATATATCCTCTATTTTGAGTTTGGCATGAGACTCCTTATCAGACAAGAGTTCACGGTTATTTAGGTAAACATGATCAATACATCCCCATAAGAACGTAGGCCAAACTCATGGGCCCAGGGCATAATACTTGTGTTCGGAAACTGCAGTAACATAATTGGCAGGTTCAAGAAAATTGTTTGCTTCTTTATATCCATAAACAAATTAAATCCCCCCATCTTTCCAACAACTAATCCTGACTATCTATCTCTTGTGTCCATCCTTAAATTCGAAGAGGGAAATAAAAAGATTGGATAACAGCGGATTGCATATATTATCGATTCTTCATAACTACCCCACACCGTACCAGATACTAATAGAAGAGAGAAATATTGGGACATGCCTTCTCTTTTGAACGAAGATTAAAAATTTCCACTCCATTTCGAGACATCTTGACTACTCAAATAGGGAAATATAACTAATTATGTAAACCAAGGCGCTGATGATTTTGAATTGATACTGTTACCCTATTGAAAAGAACTGTAACACATTAAGGAATATCGCAATTGTTCTTAGTTGTGATGTGCAGAAGGAAATCCCCACAGAATCCAAAATCTGCTGATATTGAGCATGAAACTTTCTCAACATAATTGCAAGCTGAGCACAATTGTACTTCTTCTCTGTTAGTCTTTGCGGTCTGGGATGGACTGTCATTTATCAAATAGGTGGAAAAATTAATTTATTTGTTGCACATAATCCAAGTCTTTCAATTGTTATTATGTTTTTTGTTTTGTGTATTTGCATGAAAATAAATTTATACCAAGTGATTGTAATATGGTCAAAAATATAGTTGAGTCTTGAAAATGATGGTAGATAATATTATGGGATAAAGTCTGCAGAACAAATAACAAAGAAAGGTAATACTATAAGAATGAGTCTTAACATGGCAAATCGAATTTCTCCTTTATAATATGTTTTGTAAACTTGATAAACAATATGTAAGAAACAAGTAAAAATTGGTTTATTTAGGTCACATCCAATAAACTGATTAAATAGTTAATATACACAATGAACACACCTTAAATATGAATTCGAACTAAAAAAAAAATATGGAGACACACAAAAAATTGATGCCAGCATTATTCACACCTTGAGGTCAAATTAATTGGACCTATTTGGCTATGGGGCCAAAATTCTCTTAACTTTAATATTACATTGAATACCGAACAAATTTAAAATAAATTAAACCATCCACTATAACAAAAAATATAATCCAAAATGCAAACTACATTATAATCTACAAATGACAGACTACTACTGAAAGGACTATAAACATAAATAAGGCCAATAACAATAACTTCTTTAGGAGCACTTACAAAACATAAGGTGGGTTAAAAATTAGAGAACTGGGGTAACAAATATAGTATTAAACTAAATATAGTATTATATTACTAACAATTACATGTAATCCACATAACCTAGAGCAGAGTACCTGAATTTATTACTAGAACAATTAGTGATCTGGCAATAGATTCTATCGGAATACATCAGTGATTAGATATATACAGGGTCTATCTGCTACTACACTAAATAACAATCCGAATATTTTTATATTGTCAAAAACAGCAAAACATGTCTATACTTATACTTTCAGCAATTTCTTATTCTGAGTAATGAGTTTCTCGTCGAAAAAATTTTTCAAAGAGAACAAAACATCTAATTTTTATTAACCTCTAGATATATATGAAAAATACCATAAATAAATCAAAAAAATTCCTAAGTTTTACGGTTATAAAAAACAAAAAAACACAGAAAGGGAATCGTCAACACACAATAAAAAACAATAACAGACTAGAGGACAACAATTTGTTAGCAGACTAAAGGGGTAAAATCTAGATAAATAAAAAAGAAAAAGCAATGTTTTCTATTGTAGTCACTGACATAAAATCAACGCTAAATAAATGATTGATGGTTTGACCTCAAATAATTTGTATAATGAGACACGATACACAGTCAACTAAAGTTTTGCCGACCACCCATACTACGAATAGTTGTTCCTTATAACCTATATTAACATAAGCGAGACTATTAAAATATTGAATGAGAGGATTGCGATTTATGACTTATGAGGATACTGCGCGCAGTAAAGTAAGTTACTCACTATAGATAGAGTGTAACATATACACTAATTCAAACTTATCATGTCATGAGAATACAATAAATGTTGGAACCTGGAGAAACAGTGCTATTAATAACATATGGTGCGTTCGAGGTTAGCTTTCCAACAAATAATCTCTTCCATCCACCTGATATGAGGACAGAATGAGAAGAACTCTTATATGCCGAACTATACCACTGAAAATGATTTATTATCGCGGTTTCTAAGTCATGTCAAATAGGTGTCAGATCACATTAACATACGAGTCAACTTAGCTATAAACGTAATACCGAACTAATAACAAAAAAGGGTTGCAAACCACATACCAATAACCCTCCTAGGTACCCTTAGACGTTAAACATTAACTGAAGATTATGTAACCTGGAGGAGTAGGTTCGCTAAACATTTATCAATAACTGAGACCAGCTCCTGGAAGCAATTTAAAATTTTCTCACCCTATAGGAAGTCTATGATTGATACCTTAAAGTCCTCGTAAATACTAACCCATTACTGTATGATTGGTTAAGCGGGTCATGCAGTTCAGTAGGCCAGAGTCGCACACTAAACATCAACCATTAAATAAACGTAAGATTAGACTGGAACCGATCCAACTTACTATCAATTAAACTTGATTTAACGTAATCATGAACAAACATAATGCATGGGGTCCCTTCTAGAGAAGATACTGTTTCTAAACATGTTAATGCAATATAAACAAAGAGATAATCTATCCACAGCAACATTCACTATTATAGGAACTAGATCATTGTTCCATCTACTTCTGATGAGATAATCATTTTATAAATGTAGAGTGTAAGATAAACTACTAAAATGATGATTCTAAGTGTATTACCTTTAGATACACTATATTGGATTCCCATGGAGATGCTATATTCCCACCTATTCTTAATATCTATGAAGAGAACCTTAGGACTATAGCAATAATTGGGCAGTAATACCATTATACCTCGAACTTTTTCTCATTTCTTAGCCAGTCATAGCCCAACTTCCATCTACTCACTCACTTACTCTTCATACATATCCTTTGTTACTGATTGACCTACTGTTTTGACGTATGGGTTATAATTGACTTCGGTAATATTTGGGTATAATATTTACTAGAGTTATCAGCGCTTCCTCAGTTGAAAAATCATCCTACAGGTGGCTTCTTTAAAATTGACTTAGGGTTAAGGATTCCTCTCAAATAAGACACTAACTTGGGCTAACTTTTGCCCTTACGTCATCATTCTTTGTTTGTATTCATTTTAGGGATTTTTCCATGTAATAAATTATCAAAATTGTGGCCAAATAAAACGCATAATCCATGCTTCTTCCATATCTATCTCTTTCTTGTTCTTCAGAATCTCTCGCTCTTCATGCTTTCTCGCTGTGGCTCTCGTGCACTCTCGCTTGACTTCGTCTCGCTCTGCTCGCTGTCCCCCGGCCTCCTTCGCTCTGCCCCCTATGTCTGCTTCGCTACTCCCCCGCTCCGTCTGCCTAGTTAGCTGTCCTTCACTGCTTGTGGATCCACTCGTGCAGCCCTCCCTTTGGTTTAAACTTCATTTCACAATTAAGAGTATATAACGAATTAATCTCACCTTCTAAATTCTCTTCAATGAGAAGTGTCCAAACAAAAAGTTATTTACTGTCGTTGTCTCCTGCAATTAGCTAGGGCTACAACTCCTTAATCCTCCCTGATTCCTCCCTTAATTCATTATTTGGATAATGAATAAAATTTCTATTTTTTTCCCCATTCTCATTTTCCAATTTCCACCCCTTAAAATAAATAATTGTCCTGGCTATATAATGACATCTCAATTTCTTATGACATACAAATTGGTGTACATTCATTCCCCATTCCCCGCGCCCAATTGGATCCACATACATACAGTCCATGTCTCATAAATTAGAAGAAATATATTTTCTAAATCACATAAAAATACATGACTTAATTTATAATAGAGCACTTATTTTAAGGCTTATGTTGTATACAAAAATTAAGCACTCATTCATTACCACTAGTATATTCCAAGTGGTGATTATATAGTTAAACGTTCCAGAATTTTCAAATGTCTTATTTCGATCTCCGATGGATATGTGTATAGACAGGGCCGCATAGAAAATTTTTACCACGTGGTAAGATATAGCCAATTGATTGATCAAAATATTTGTTCTATCACTAAAAAAGAAAAATAAAAAATAAACATTGGAGCTTCTGAATTAATAACTATTGAATACTTATTCCAAACCATACGCAAGAAAAAACATTGATGAAATTTTCATAAATTTTATCATTTCAATAAAAGCTAAAACTCGTGGAAAAATAAGTTAACTAGTGCACAAATTATTAATACCTTGTGAAACGTATATTTGCAAGAGAAAAAACTCAATATCATTTTTTAAAACTTTCAGTTTGATGCATTTGATTTGATAGTTTACCTTAATCCATGAAGCAACCTTTTTTTATACCATTCTAAAGCTTAAAAGTTAAAATGCCATTTTTTTTAATGTTTAAGTTATAATTACAAAGACCTTAAATGGAAGACGACATCAAACCGATACCTAGATAACTTGTCCTTAATCCTAAGCTAACTCTGAACTCTTGTATTCGGGATGATCCTAGATTGCATATGATGGTTGCTCAACTACGCCGGCTAAATAAACCTCCAATTTTAAGGGATAATAACGGGAGAAGCTGGGACAAAGGTGCAGATGGAACATTCCTACCATTTCAGGATAGTAAGAGTTACTTAAATGCTAACTCCGGATTTGAAAAAGGGGCCACACTCTCATTGTCGAGAGGACTCGGTTTTGATCGTATCAACAAATCAATTTTATTAGAGACAGTGGGGACTAAGGGAACAGGTAATCTCAGGGGTAAAATAGACATTTGACCCAGTTGTTATTATGACAACAATTTCTCAAATTATGAGCACATGGATGTTCATTAGAGGATCAGTGCTGCAAAGAAATAACATTTTTAGCATAAATAAGGCAATTGATTGATAATATTGTTCATCACTAAAATGAAAAGTAAAAATATTAGACATATTTTGCACAAGTTGAGCTGATAATCATTAACTATTGAAATTATTCCAAACTCTTACTTCAAGAAAAATTGACATAAATTTTCATAAATTATTTATTCAATAAAACTAAACTTAAGGAAAATAAGTTTAACTGGTGAACAAATTAACGAATTAGTACTTGTAATTCATATATTTGCAAGAGAAAAATCTAATGTCATTTTTGTTTGAAAAGATTTTCAATTTTGTTAGTCATTTTGATTGTAGTTTACTTAATCCAGGAAACAACTTTTTTTTTTTACTATGTTTTCACAAGTTCAACCATTATTTGTAAAGTTCCTAAAGCGAAATTCAAGTCCCCCGGTTTCAAAATAGCTCAAAGTGGCATTGACTAATTTTGACCGTTATTTGACCCGAATGTAAAACGAGTAGCATATGAGGTGACTATTTAGAAGAGTTGGATTTACTATATATATTTATTTTATATCACAATCTTTTTTCTTCTCTTTCCCTCTTCCCTCCTACGTCTTCTTCTTACCTCGGTCATGAACAATTGTTGTTGCTAGTTAGAAAATTAAGATTCAATGGACATTTTAAAGTACATGACGGAAATGGAACAAACTTAAAGTAGAATATAAGGTAATTAACCTAATATTTACTACAGTAAAGATGAGGATCCAACCAATGTACTTACTTACTAACATATTCATTTGAAAACTAAATATCAACCAAAATGAAACTGTTGAAAAAAGGACACTTTTTTTCACCGTGGTTTTGCATGTCTAACCATTATTGTAAAGTTCTAAAGAGGCAGATCCAATCGTGTAGTTTTCAAAATTGTTCTAAAGTGGTCATTGACTTTGTTTGACCGTTAGTTTGACGAATAAAAACCGAATGTGCATGTTAGGTGACATTTTTGATGAGTTGAAAACTTACTAAATTATATGTTATTTTTTATCTCTCAAGCCTTTTTCCTACTCCTCCCCCCTCTTCTCTCTCTAAATCTTCTTCTATCTTGTGTCATGAGACCATTGTTTTTGCTAAAAACTATAAATCTATAAGATCAAATGGAATTTGGAAAATATTCCAAGTTTTTACTTATTTGTAGAGGTTCACAATTTACTACATGTGATGGGTCATACACGTATTTTCGAAGCATCGATACATGAAAGACATTATGTATTGTAGAAAGGGTAGGTGGTAATGCTAATCGATAAGCTACTTGGCCAATACATTCTAATATTTCAAAGGGTCCAATAAAGCAGGGGCTAAGTTTGCCCTTTCGTCTGAAACACATAATGCCTTTCATTGGTGCTACCTTTAGAAATACTGATCTCCTACTTTGAATTCTAGCTCTTTTCGACGGTTATTAGCATAATTCTTCTGTCTGTTTTGAACTGTTCGCATTCTTTCCCGAATTAGCTTAATTGACTCTGATGTTTGCTGCACCAATTTAGGTTCTAGTAGTGTTTGCTCCCCTACTTCATCCCAGTGTACAGGGGATCTGCATTTCTTTCCGTATAAGGCTTCGAAGAGAGCCATACCATCCCCTGATAACTATTATTATAAGTAAATTTTCACCTGATAACTATTATTATAAGCAAATTCTAATCCCATGCTCCAGTAAAATCCAAAGCACATGCCCTCAACATGTCTTCTAGGATTTGATTAACTCGTTCTGTTTGGCCATCAGTTTGTGGGTGGAAGGCTGTGCTGAAATTTAGCTATGTGCCCATTGCTTTCTGCAAACTTTTCCTGAACTTGGAGACGAAACGAGGGTCTCGATCTGAAACAATTGATACTGGGATTCTATGTAACTGGATGACCTCTTTTAAGTACATTTGAGCTAGTGCTTCCGTAGTGTGAGTAGTCTTGCATGGTAGGAAATGGGCCGATTTGGTGAGTTGATCTACAATCACCCAAATCATGTTATGGCCTTTAACAGTTTTCGGGAGTCCTGAGATGAAGTCCATAGAAATATGCTCCCATTTCCATTCTGGAAAATTTAGAGGCTGGAAGAGTCCTTGTGGACGTTGCCGTAGAGCTTTCACCTATAGAAAAACCAAACATTTGCTTACATAGTCAGCTATATCCTTTTTCATGTTACACCACCAGTAATGTACTTTCAAGTCTCGATACATTTTGGTACTCTCAAAATGTATTGAAAAGCATGATTCATGAGCTTCCTTCAGTAGTTCATTCTTGATTTCTTCATCATCTGGTACACATAGACGCCCACGGTAGAGAAGTGCAGAGTCTGGGGCTATAGAGAATTGATTGGTTTCTCTATTTTCTGACTGCAGTTGTTTGTTTATGTTTTTATCTATTTGTTATGCATCAATTATCCTTTGCCTTAATGCAGGTCTTACAATTAACTGTGCTATTCGAGTTATGAAGGTGTCTGGTATTAGTGAGATCTCAGATCTTTCCAGGTCATCCATTATGTGTTTGGAGATGGTACTTAGAGTTGTTGTATGAGCTGACTTTCTACTTAAGAGCATTAGCAACAATGTTAGCTATTCCTGGATGATAGAGGATCTCACAGTCATAGTCTTTGACTAATTCTAACCATCTTCATTGCCTCATATTTAACTCTTTCTAGGTAAAGAAGTACTTTAGGCTTTTATGATCTGTATAAATTTGGATCTTTTCCCCATATAAGTAATGTCTCC
>NW_024063663.1:0-4995 GCF_009727055.1 Benincasa hispida | reverse complement strand
TTTTTTTTCGAGAAAGGAATTGATAATGTATTCTCAAATTTCAAATTTTCCTACTCCAATTATGGAAGCCAATGTCATTCCTGATATTAAGCGTTCTATTGCAAATTTTCATCCTAGTATTTGGAACGATCATTTCCTTTCATTTACCATTGATGATGCATTGGTAAAGTTAAATTTAAATTGCCTTTATTGAATATTATATTTTAATTATTGTCATTTATTGTGTGCGTATAACTTTAATCCAACACTTTTGTATTTTGAGTAATTTAAATTTTTATTTTTTTAATTTCAGAAAGTAGATGATAGAACGAAAGAACGAGCTGAAAAGTTGAAAGAAGAAATACGGATGATGGTGGTTGCTTACATGGAAAACCCATTGAAAAAGATAAAGTTCTTCGATTCAATCCAACGGTTAAGTGTATCTTATCATTCTGAAAATTAGATCGACAAATTCTTACAACAATTATATGTCTTATACAACTTTATTGAATAAAAGGAATGGTGAACAACTTCATACTACTGCTCTTCTATTTCGATTTCTTAGACATTAAGGTTATAAGATCTCATGCGGTAAGTTGAAATTTTTATTATATTTTTCAACACAAACTTTATAATATTTTAAAGCTAAACATTTTCAATTGTTGATGAAATAATGAAATTATGCCTTCTAATTACAAATATAATTAGTTTTAAAACTGATTATTACTTTTTTTTTCCACTTTAAACTTAAACAAAAATAGTCTCAAAGTTCATGGATAACAATAGAAAATTTAAAAAATCATTGGGTGATGATAAAAGAGGAATTTTGAGTCTATAAGAAGCATCATATATGAGAATTAGGGTACATGGAGAAGTTGTGCTTAAGGAAGCACTTGAATTTAGTACCACACATCTTAAAATGCTTTTAAATCACATATGAGGGAATCACTTTATGGTACAGTCTTATATAAACCTGTTTGTACAGAATACTCCCGCTCACATATCTCTACATAAATGCTCAGGATTAGATCCTTTGTAGCACTTTACAATAATGGTAACATCTACAAAGCAGGTCGTATTCATATTTTCACTAGGATAAGGTATCCCGCCTTACCCATCTACTACAGACCATTTAGGTTATCGCTTAAACATGATCTACCTATATGTCTCTCTATATATATATCTAAGCTACAAAAGATAAATTTGGATGTTAGTTTATTGGTTTTGATTAATGCTACTAAATGTGGAATAAAATATCTCATATTTTATTAAATAAATATATCATTTGTACATTATAATTACAAACTACAGAATAGACGAGATTTAAGGCATCAACCCTAATAGAAAGAAGATTTTTTTTCTATTGGGAAAATCAAGATGATGGAAGACGATAAACAGCTCAAATTTGGGTTCTTAAGAAATGTTTGATTTCATAAAAAATAAAGGAAGGGAAATACGCTGTTGTTTCATGATTGATGGTTGAAAGAGATTTGCGATTTGAAGGTGTTCTTTGTCAATGCTCATGAGGATGAACCATCAAATAAATGGGAAGAAATGGAGAAAGAGGAGGAGAACAGAAGACAAGAGAAATGGAGAGAAATTTTCAGATGCTCTAATTTTAGAGAAGAAAGGAGAAGAGGAGAAGAAGGGTTTTACATTGCTTGATTTTTGGGTGAATGCGCGACACTTCTATAAATTTAGGCGCTCATTCAAATTCTTTTCCTTGGAATTCTTCCGTTTTTTTTTTTTTTTTTTTTTTTTTTTTTTTTCACTTTAGATTTATAGCCTGTTTCCTAAAAGGCTATATTGAAAGGCTATAAAAATGGCATAATTCTTTCATACATTTTACAATCCAATGTGTTGTGGAGTATCCCTGACCGTATGTTGATGAACAATCCCCTCAACTTTACAAAACTTATTTAACTCAAATCCACAAAATTTCAGATCATTATCAATTCACAACCTTTTGATCTTTTTCCTAATTGTTTCTTTTTTTTCTCAATCAAGGATTCCATTTCTTTTAAATTCTTGAAGTCTTGAGTAATCATCAATTGTAGACATAAAATATCTGTTTCCTTCAATAAACTTAAATCTCGAAGTTTCCAACA
This sequence comes from Benincasa hispida, assembly GCF_009727055.1. Classification (NCBI taxonomy): domain Eukaryota; kingdom Viridiplantae; phylum Streptophyta; class Magnoliopsida; order Cucurbitales; family Cucurbitaceae; genus Benincasa; species Benincasa hispida. The sequence continues at coordinate 2,908 of NW_024063663.1, read as the reverse complement.
ATCTGAATGGTTGTAATCAAGTTTCCCTTTTGTATGATGAACATCCCTTGGAAACATACTACGATGAAGTTTTCAAAATATAGAATGTTAAAAAAAAATCAAAATCATTCACCTTGTACCCACAATGAATAACCCTTTTTGAAAAAAATTGCACCCTTTTTCACGCATATGACTAGGATCAATCCAACTTGTGCAATAAAGGCAGAAGCTTCCTTATTTTTCTACTGCTTATTTTTATTACAACTGATAACTTGTAGAAATACAAGTTATTTTATCTCTCTTATCTAAAATAATAATTAAAAAAAAGCTTTAAAAGTGCGACATTTTTGCTAAAGAATTTATAAAGTAATAACAGTATGTGATCATACATCTCCAATGCTCGATCTATTTAAATTTTGAGCTAATGTCGCTATCTTAATGCAAAACGCCCACTGATATGATCAAAAAAGAAATATCAGAAACAAAAGCACGATTGCATAACCAGTTAATGCAACGACTTTAGGCAATGAAGCATGATATGACATGGGCGGTGGACGTCAAATCTCAAATTGAGTTAGTAGATGATTAGAGAACTTCGTTGAAGATTCAATGAATTTCTGATGCATTGCAAATGACGCATCAAGGTATGAAATTTAATGCACCTTATCAACACAATCGTGAGTGAGAGAAGATAAGTCATCATCAGATGCCTATAAATACTCATGCAATTGCCACGCAAAATATTCCAGGGTTATAAAAACTTCTGAGAATAAAACTCTGTCAAGAATCCTTCTTGTTCAACCATAAAAAAACCCTAGTGAGAGCTTGGGTATTTTGTGGAAGAAGAGAAGCTCCATTATTCGATATTTGGGTGAAGTAGTCAGCATTAGAGCTGGAGGGACCAAGACATTGCACACCATGACTTGATTCTCTATCCCTTCCTTTATCTTACAGTGTATTTGTGTTGTATCGTTAACATTGAAGAGTTCAAGTCTTCAATATGAATACATATTTATCCCACTCTTTCTTCATTTCGTCCATCATTATCATGAGTAGCTAAATTACTTTATGGGTTGAGAAGCATAAAACCAACAAGAACTAAGCAACAAAAGAATTGTGCAATCACTTATTTTATGTATGCCTAATCGCGTCACTTGAATAAATCGAAAGATTATTCTATGTAAAACAAGAGGAGGTGCTCTTTCGAAATAAGTACATATTTTTTGCATATTGTACTTATCGCATGCATCCTAGAGATAGGGTAGTGTGGCTAGATACAATGAAAAGTGTTGGTCGTATATCGAGTGCACTGCTTGAATGCATAATTCATCTAGTTTCTTAGGGAGTGTTAGTGAAAATTATTCTCAACCCTATCATTGCATGCTAATATCCACAACCACCGCTCACACTATTCAAATAAAGTTACAAACCTCAATCGCATAAAATTAGATTTAGAATAATACAAATGACATTTTGTGAAATTTCATTTGAATTAAGATCTGAGTATAGTTCATAGCCACTGGTAAGCAACCCTCGAGTTAACTGGAATTACTAGGATTGGTTGGCACTTACACTTGGGTTCTATCTCTTTAATAGTTTAGGTTGAGACATAGCTTCTTACTCCTTAAGGAGAATTAGTTTAACCCTCTTGCAATCTGTATGAATTTTTTTTTTTATATTAACCACCGATGCAACATATTTTTCTGTCCTCCAACAACAACAATCTAACTGAAACGATTGTGTAGCAAAGCATTTTACACTGAAAGATTGAGTTCAAGCTTCACTATACAACATCAATTTTTTGCGAATTGGAGCTAAACAGAGAAAAACAAGAGAGAGATGCTTTTTTCGTGTTCGTCTTTGTTGTGGATTGGACCAAGTGGAAAAGTGCATTTAGATCAAAATTTAATGTATATTGGATCGAAGCGTTATGTCTGTACTTGATTAGAGAAATACTGTTCTCTAATTTTGCATAAAAAGTTGACATGTACACTCCACAGAGAATGAAGTGTTTCATCAGAAACATACTCGCTCCGAAACGTTCCAAATTAAAAGATGGTTTGAATATTTTGTTAATATGCAAGAAGTAGAGCAAGTTCATGAAATGGACTTCGGCTTTTTGTTTTTGTTCTTTGTTCCTCTCCTCTTTCATTCCTTTTAATTAATATATCATGTCCACTGGGGATTGTCAAGCATGTGGAATTGGGATATATATATAATATATATTACTTTATTCATGTCCTTGTTTATAGGGGGATTGTGGACATTTGGGATAGGACTAAGATATCCAATTTCTCGACGGGGGGGGTCCGTGGGAAATGGAGATGGGGACGGCGAATGGCTACATCGTCCGCTCCATTCCATCCCACTACGTCGATTAGTTTCACATATTTATTTAGTATAATTATTTAATGGTATGTGTTTATTATTATTATATAATTTACATTTAAATTCAATTTGATTATTTATTGAGAAGATAATGAATATGTTTAAATGGTGTTTAAATTTAGATATATAGGTGAATATTTGATTTATATTATTTATTTCTACCCAAAAATTAATTAGTTTTTATAGGCCAAAATTTTGAGTATTTATTTTAAAAGTTCAAATTGTCTACAAACTAACTATATCAATTAGGATAAAGTTATTATTTAATTAAAAATTTTACATTAATGATTTAAATTATTGGTTTTTCCAAAAAAAAGTAACGAAAAAAATTTATCCATGGGAACAATACGAATTTCCTGGGGGAATCCGCCCGATCTATAGAGAATTCTAATGGGGATTTGTGAATAAATGAGAGCGGAGACGGAGATATAGGGGATGGCAATCACTTGGCTTACCCTGTCTATAGACATCTCTAGATTAGGACCACACACAATTTATACAATGACATTTTTACTTTGTGTTGTTTTAATATTGGTATTGT
>NW_024063662.1:0-1169 GCF_009727055.1 Benincasa hispida | reverse complement strand
TTAAGCCCACTAAGATAGTGGATTATAGGTGTTGGGTTTTTATGGATTTGGTTCATGCAATTGTTGCATGACTTTTTTCTATAAATTGGGCTTTTCGATTTAGTTAAAAGACTTTTTCCCATTTTTGCAAAAATTGTTTTTCAAATTTGGGCTGAAAAAAAAAACTATTTTCTTTGAGAAAAATTCAAAACCCAACCCAAAGATCCATCTTATTTTCCATCTCTTTTATCTCTCTCGATTTTCTTCATCCACCGAGTCCCACAACTCGGTTATGAGTCCAGAGGATAGTAGGTCAACTCTAGTGGTGGTCCGAAAGAGTTCGGGTCGAGATTCAGTGAGGAAAAACGTTGTTCGGGAGCTACAAAGGTTGTATCCCATCCCTTTTAATTCACTGTTTTCCCCTTCAAATGCATGCTATTTTCTTTTAAATTAAAAGCAATTAGAGTGTAATTTGATCCTATTTCCACTGCGTATGTCTCGTGTTCCATCAATTAGAAGAAACTTTTTTGTCTTTTATTATGAGTTTCGGCTATTCTAAACATCTCAGTATTTAAGACAAATTTTTCTTTAGTTGGTCTTAACTTATATAAGTTGTTTTCAAGTATAACAAAAAAAATTTGAATACCTTTTCTGAAAATGAACGCTTCATTAACTTCAAAAGATATTTTATACATTTGTTTCAATATACATTTGATAGATATTAAATTCCGTCTCATTTTAGGAGCATACAAAACATTTTTAAGTATGATATATCTATCGTAGAAAAACAACTTCAAGACTCTCACTGCCTCGGTCGAGACAACTTCTCCTATTCCAACCTTGAGGATGATCTCGCCTTCTTCAAACTTTTTCTAGGAACTAGTTTCTTGAAAAGAAAAGTAAATATGATTAGTGGCTCATGAATCTAATATCCAGGTTGAGGTATCATACTCCATTAAACATGTTTCAGCAATTAATAAATCATATTTGCCTCGTGCTTCTTTCGAGGCAGGGGCCTGAGGACATTCCTCAGTTAAGACAAATCTCAGGTCATCTATTACTAGTGTTGAATTCAGATTTGTCTTCCATGTTGAGTAGTTGTCGCCATTAAGTTTTTCAGAAGCTAATAGTTGAACTAAAGAGCTAGTCATGCTGAAAAGAAAAACATATCCTTTTTAGTAAAAAAATAT
>NW_024063661.1:14508-15585 GCF_009727055.1 Benincasa hispida | reverse complement strand
GTTGAAATCTAGTTACCGAATGTGCCAGTTATAGGATACAACTAGTGTAAGAATGACTCTGATGGTGGTGGCTTTGACCACGGGGCTGAAAGTTTCAAAGAAATCAACGCCAGGGCTTTGATGGAACCCCTTCACAACAAGTCGAGCTTTTTCCAAGTCGGAGTGGTCAGTGCATCAGTTATTTTGGTGGGTTCAGTGAGGGTGCAGTCATGAGCTATGGTCTTTGTCATCCGTACTTTCGGCTTGAAGATTCCAGCCTTGGCACGGGTTATCATTGGGTGGCCTGGAGGTACTGGTGGTGTATGAGAGGTTTGGCCTTCAGGAGATGGAATATTTGAGTGAGTGGAGGGCGATAGTCGGGAGGGGTTGGGCAGTGGCAGCAGATTGGAGGGTGAGGCCAGTGGAGATGGGTTTGCTGATTTGGGTGAGTGTAGGGTAGATGAAGGGGAGGGAGGTATGCTTGGCAGAGGTGAGGATGAGGTAAACTGGTTTGGAGTTGGACTGTGAGGTGAGGCTGGGATATTTGTTGGACTGGTTTCAGTATTGAGTTATGGAGATGGACAGTGTGGTGGTTGATCATGCTAAGGTGGTGGTGGATAAATTAAATATGGTTGGGCAGTGGGTTGGGACTGTGCTGGTTCTGCTGCAAAACCTGAAACAAAGGGAAAAAACGTTTCATCAAACTCAACATGCCCTGATATAATGGTTTTCCCCAATTTTGTTAGGCATTTGTGACCCTTATGAATTGGACTAGGCCCAAGATACACACATCTTTCTGACTTATATTGAAACTTTTGACTATTGTATGGTCTGAGATAGGGATAACAAACACAGCCAAAGGTTCTTAATTCAGAAAAATTCAACTGTTTGTGAAGAATTTTTTCTATTGGAGACTTTCCTTTTAGACTTTGTGTGGGCAGTCCATTAATAATAAAGGTAGAGGTCATGAATGCATCCCACCAAAAATTTAGGGGCATGAAGGCTTGAGCTAATAGAGTCAGTCCCATTTCGACAATATGCCTATGTTTCCTTTCTTCCCGTCCATTCTGCGCAAAGGTATATGGACAAGATAGTCTT
>NW_024063661.1:11178-12371 GCF_009727055.1 Benincasa hispida | reverse complement strand
TGGCATTGAATTGATTTGAAGAGGCGTTTGCCATCAGCTCTGATACCAAGTCAGGGATGATCAAAGAAGCAGTAATAAGCAAAATAAGGAGGCAGCCTTTCAAGGGAAAATCCTTTGTATATTTCAGTGCATAGTTCAGACACCTAGGTATAGGTTTATATATACATTTAACCAAAGAATAGTCAAATTGGGCTGAGTAAAATAAAAGAAAAATACATTGTACAGTCCATAAAAGGAAATCATAAATTTGACTATTGTAGTGAGCACCGTTGGGCTGTTTGTGTGTGGGCTGTAGGTTGTAGGTCACTGGGCTGAGCATTTGGGCTTTGGTTCTCCTTCACAATTGGAAGGGTAGTATATACAAACTGGGTAACTTAGAATGACAAAGTAAGCTTTACTAGTGGATATGTGTTCTTATTGGGTAGACGTGCTACTTCATGGAAGTGTGAATTTATTGCTCTAGAATTAGTAGGACATCAGTATGAGTGGCTTAAGAGCCTACTGGGATATGTACCATTGTGAAGAGCATTAGTATGAATGGCTTAGAAATCTATGGATAGATGTACTATTGTAGGGCGACATCAGTACCAGTCTCTTTGCACTATGACTCATAGCTACCATAATGTGTCTAATGACAAAACACCTTAAACATGGAATTTTGGAACAGTTGTTGAGAGAAGGAATTATCTTCTTGAAGTTTGTGAGGTCTAAGAGGAATTCGGTGGATCCTCTAACCAAAGGCCTAACAAGGAGAATAATTATAGAATTTTTAATAAGTATGGGACTCAAACCCATGTAGTGGTCTATAGCACTTTATCTAGGCGATATGTTGCATAGATGTGTTGGTCCATAACCCTTTATTTAGGTGGTCCTAGTACGGACTTGACAGATAAAACTAGAACCTTTAAATACCATAGCTCTTTCTTTGGGTGGTCCTGATATGGACTTGATGGATAGATGTAAAATCTTTATAGCTCAGTTTTTGAGTTGTTTGTCTTTGACAAACTTAATGATGAATTGGTCTTGTATGGGACCGAAATTGTGAAGTCCCTTCATAGGCTCATTTTTTTTAGTGGTCCTGTGCGATAGACTTGATGAAACGCAATTAACAAGATTGTGAAGGTGTAGCCTGCCTTTCTATGAAAAAGTTTAAGAGTCTTTTTCTCTCTAAAAGTTGTTTGCCCCAATTTCAC
>NW_024063661.1:9845-10919 GCF_009727055.1 Benincasa hispida | reverse complement strand
TCAAATCGATTAGTACCGAGGTGCGTAATTTGCCTTTCCCCGGACAGTGTTTTTTCAACGGCACATAAATTTTTTTCTTTGTTCCAGATTATCTGTATCTAACAAATTAAAAGTAAAAGAAGAAGGAAAGAAAGTTACATTCAATGTCTCACTAAAAAAGATAACTACAAAAAAGGGGCAATGGAAAAGAATTACCCCGATTATTTCATTCTTCTCTTCAACATTCTCCCTATTTCAACTAACATTTCAACGCCTGGGTTTTTCTTTGGCCCAAAATTCCTTATACAAGCATGGCCTCCTTCTTTGGAGCCTGAACACAACATTACAAATATAATAAAATTAAAAAAGTTTAAATCAACTGTAAATAATTATACTACAAAATATATATAATATATAAATAAAATTTTCCCCCCTCCCTAAGTATTTGTACCTTGTCCCATAAAAGTGGATCGGGTTTTCTCAAGACATCTACTATTTCTATCATTGCATGATCCGACATCTTCCACTTGCATTCGGGTTCGGGTATTCGGTAGTGAGTGTATCGGCTAACCGTCTGGTTTGTACTCGCATTGAATGTGATATTGTGTAAATAGTAAACAAAGGGAGTTTGGCAAGCATCGAGGCTAATCGATCTGGTGTTGAAGGCGTGAGCGGAGGTGCCCGCGTTAGGGTACCAATTGAGGAAGGTGGTGGCCGGAAGTTGGACGTCCCTGGGGAATAATTTGGTGAGAAATATTTGAACAGCGTAGCCCCATGCAATGGAAACAGTCCAAAGCCCAGATTTGTGGTAGCATATGGATTGCTGCATGAGCCCAGCGGAGTCCAGATTCATTGGGGGCCCAAGTTTTTGTAGGGCCTCAAAACGGCCCATTTCAGGGAATATTGGATCCACTATGTCCAAGTGGTGAAGAGAGACCAAAGGTGCCAATGGATGGGCCGTCAGGAGCCCAAATAGATTGCCGTAAACATCGCACTAATCATAATATAATGAAAATTTGTCTATTAAATTATATATACTTATTTAATTAACATTAAATTATTCATTTTGTGATTTGTGACTATTTGGTTCCTTAC
>NW_024063661.1:0-7216 GCF_009727055.1 Benincasa hispida | reverse complement strand
TAACAAATTTAATTGTTACAAATTTGAAATTTAAGGACTAAATCATTATCAACTTTTATTTATGGGCTAAATTGTTAGTTCTATGAAGTTTAGAGATCAAATCTAATCCGAAAGAAAAATGATATTTTAACAAAAAATAAAAGTAATATTTAACTAAAAAATCCAGTAATAATATATTTACACAAATTCAGTAGTAAAATATAAATAGCATTTTGCTATGAAGTCTTTGTACTCGCATGATATTTTCAAATTCAAGTCAAAAACTTTCAAATAAAGCCATAGAGTCATTTTTTTCCATTTCCCCCATAGAATCGTTATAAAATACAACACCTACAAAAGTATTACTACTTCTAACTATAAATCTCTAATAAAAAGGGAAAAAAAAGGTGATTCGACTAACATAATATATTAATTTAACTACTTATTAACTTTTAAGTTTAATGAGTAAAATTAAAACATTGTTTTTTTACAACGAATAGATACATGTAATTTGCATTTTTTCAACTTTTGAAAGAATAACCACGTGTCCATTTACTCTAAAAAATAATATTTAAATATATCTCGGACATATCTCTATCTTATTATAACATTATATTAAGTTGTCCAATCGTAATTTTTATGTGAAATTCTCTTTAAATATTTTTTTTTTTATTTTCGTGTCAGTAAAGGGGAATTTTAATAAATAATTATTTAATCCGTATACTATGAAATTTGTAAGAAAAATATCATCAAAATTAAGCGTCAACTTTAATGATGTAATGACTTAGTCTCTATAATTAAAAAAAAAAAAAAAATTGATTAATTTATCGAACTTTCATTAAATTTTAATAATAGAAATTAAATTATTAAAAATTATAGATTAAAGACTAAACTATTATGATACATTTGAACTAAAGTTTGGATTTGGTTTTTTGATCTAGAGTAAAACTGAAGTAGGAGTGTGAATGAAGCGCCAGTAATGGAATTGGAAAGCGATAAAAACGCACCTGGTGAAATCCTGGTTCTCTGGTGAGAGGAACGCCGAGCTCCGCCATGCAAGCCTGAATCCGATCATCGGAACCGTATAATTTCGGATACCTCTGCAAGCAATTATCCTGCATTTTCTCCAGTTCTTTCGCCAATGGATAACTTATAGCGAATCCACCTCCGCCGTAAGCCATATTGTAAGAGAAATGCATATTCTGTAAATGACTTTCCGACGAACTTCCGATATAGTAAAATTGATTATCATCGTACTTCCGCAACACCTTCACCAAGTTATCGACGGCGAAAAAAGTGTCATCGTCGCCCATAACAATCCACCGTACCTCTGCCCTAGCGAAAAGTCCTAGCCTCAAAGTTTCAGAGACAATTCGCGAAATCCGTATCGCAGATCTATGCCCTTCCGGATTTTCGTAAAGAAATTCAGAAGTATCACTGGAAATCATTACCGTCGGGAGGAAGTCATCGTCGCCGGCACTTTCCACTGCCTCATCTAACCAGACGATTCCTCGCATTTCGTTGGATCTCCACCATAGCTTGATGTAATTTTTTCTGTGATTCCAAAGCTTAGCGGAAGCGGCTATGCCGAAAATTACATGAGAGATATTTGTTTCCTCTCGAGGCTTCGGCAATAGCGATTCTGGTGCCGGATCAAGAACAGAGTCGTCGATTTTCATGGATGAAGATGAAGATCCACGGCTGCGACAATAAAATGAAGAATAATAGAGAAATTTTGGAGAGTAAAATAAACAGATCATCGAGAAGAACATAAGGAGGAAGTAAAGCATCAACATCGGAAGAGATTTAATCGAGGCGGTGAGAGGATTTCTCTCCAACGGACGATCATGTGCATTTTTCTGACGGATTTTCATTGCTGATGAAACTATGAATTCCCGCGTTTTCTTAACGATTTTCTCGAGAAAGTGAGAGAAAATTAAAGCTGAGAAAATCAGTAATTTGATCGCTGCAATTCGAACTTGCGATTCGTACTTAGTTTTCGAAAATTTGGCTCGTTTCTCTCAAATTGATTCAAATCATCCGGTTTTAAAATGGAGAGAAGAAAGGTAATGGAATACCTTGGCGGTTTGCTTCATTTGTGTCTGTACTGTCCGTGAGGAACTGGTTTAATTACGATTTTAAATCTAATTTATGAGGTTTTTTTTTCTTTTAAATTTTCTAATTTATGATATTAATACAAATGTAGGACAATATACTTCAACAATGAAAAGATATTAAATTACAAGTTTGGAATATAATCTCTCATGCTTATATTTATTTGGTATTTGCTTGAACTTAGGATACGTTTTTAAATTTTATGTGTTAAATAAGTCCAAAATTATAAAATATCTATAGATGTGGAATTTTTTTTATTTGTATCAAATATATTAATATGTATCATATTTGAAATGTTAAATTTATTGAAGTTGTTCAAGGAAAGACCTAAAATCTAAGGTGCCAAGGCCAAAGGGTAACAGAAAGGCATGGGAGCACGTTCCCATAATAAAAATGTAATTGTCTCGGGGTTTGGACCGACCAGTCAAGTCGAAAATAAACGAGTTGAGATTGGATTGATATCTTGCAACTTCGAGCACCATAAATTTCTCTGACACACATCTACGAGTGTGTATTAGAAGATTGGCTAATTACCTCATTTAACCCTCAAAGAGAAGAGTAAGTAATATATATAAAAAAAAAAAATTTGATTCTAATTATTTGTGTTTTTAAATACAAACCTAAGAGTTTAGGAACTAAAATTTTTAATTTAGCAAATTTATCAAGATTATTAAAGTCAATATAACTCAATTGAGATAAAATGGTGCAATCAACCTCAATTCAAAGTTTCAAATTCTCGATTCCAACTTCTTTTTTTTTTCTTTTTCTTTTTTCTTTTCTTTCTTTTTAAAAAGTAAAGTTATAAGGAGTTTTTTCAAAAGAATAAAACAATATATTGTTAGAATAAATCCGATTTAGCATATCATATTATTCATCTATCATTATGATGATTGGCTATGTTTGTAATGAAGACAATTCTGATTTGGGATGATTATGCGAAAGCAATTATTTTATATTTGGATGATTTGAGATTAGGTGTAACTGATGTATTAATTGTTTGTCATTTTCGTGTACTTTTTAAATTTGGTTAAATCTGTCAAACAAAAAAAAAAAAAACAAACAAATTTTTGTTTAGATTTAAAAATGTGTTTGTAAGAATGTTTTTTTTATTCAATTATCAGGTTAATATTTAACTTTCAAGTTTAGTTTTTAAATTTTAATGGTGATCGATTTAGATATTTAGAAATTTCAAATGTGTAATATAATTTAAAAATCGTGCCTCCTCTTGCTATTGATTAAAATAATAATGTAATATGTCATCTAATAGTATTTAAGAAACCATTAACTTTAAACTACGTAAAAACTAAATTGAAACTGAACACACTTTGCATATTATCGATACTATTCAACTTTATTTTTTACTAAAGAAAAGTTTAATTTTGTTTAAGTTAATTACAAGTTTAATATTTAAACTTTTAATCTTATCTAATAAACATTGAATTTTAAAAAGTATCCATATGTATTATTTTTAAATTTTTTGTTTGATAAGTCCACAAAAAATGTCTAATAAATCACCTTGTTGAATGAGAAATTTCGGTGAATCACAAGTTGCCACATCATCAATGATAACCCGAGTCTATCAAGAAAATTATAGAGTGATTGGGGGCCGAATAATTAAAGTCGCTCATGCCCAACCTAATTCAAACCCATTGTAATTTTGTGTTAAAATTAAAGATTAAGCTAAAGCTCAGTATTTCAGTTCAACAACAAATGGGCCCAAACCCAACTTTAGCCAAAAACCCAATTTGGGCTCAATAAAATAATTAGGCCCAAGCCCATACAAGAGCCATGAGAAACCTCTATAAATAGAGGTTTTATCCTCTTCATTTGGAGGGGAATTGAAGGCAAAATCTCTCTGAAGCTCTAAGGATCTGAAGAACATAACCTCCAAAGCTTTGAGATCAAAAGATATAAAGCTCTGCATATCAGAAGACATATCAAAGCTCTGAAGATCAGAAGACACTAAAAGCCCTGAAGATCAAGAAGACATATCAAAGTTCTGAAGACCAAAGCCCTTTGAAGATACAAACAATCTAACCACGTTTTGAAGACTGTATCCTTTTGGAAATAACAAGCATTCTTCTAAGACTTCAACCTCCACGATCATCACGCGCTTCGCTTCTTCAAAATCAAAGTGTACGCATTCGATTTGAGAGAGAATCAGGATCAAGTACTAGAGATTGAACCACATCGCATCAAAATAACATTAACATCAACACTAACTTAAGTTTAACTCCATGAAACAAGTTTCCTCAGAAGCCTTGTGTAACACTAATCCTCCAAAGAAGATCAACAAGCCCGAAGGTCGATCATCTAATAAATCAACAAGCCTAAAGGCCGATCATCTTTAGAAGATCAACAAGCCCAAAGGCCATCATCCAAATAAGGACACAAGCCTAAAGGCCGATTATCCTAGAAGATCATTAAGCCTAAAAGTCGATCATTCAGGAAGATCAACAAGCCCAAAGGTCAATCATCCAAGAAGATCAACAAGTCCAAGAACGATCATCCAAGAAGATCAACAAGTCCAAGAACGATCATCCAAGAAGATCATCAAGCCTAAAGGCCAATCATCCAAGAAGATCAACAAGGCCAAAGGTCGATCACCCAAGAGGATCAACAAGCCTAAAGGCCGATCATTCAAGAAGATCAACCAGCTTAATGATTATAGTTTATTTTGAAAGCATCAAAATACTATGTATTAGAGATTGTAATCAGTTTCCAGAAAATTAATACAAATACAAAATTCAAGTTCTACGAAATAAATTTCTATTGAAATCTCGTGCGAATAAATTGGCACACACTGTGGGACCTCTCTACCTCTTATCTCTCTCTCAACATTCATATAACTAATGGCACCAAAGAAAGTTGCATCTAAAGCAATTGCTGCAAGCAACACCTACACAGGACTTGCCACCTGCAACCATTCAAGGGAGAGTATGCAGTAGTAAGAACAAGGTTTTTTCTTCGCAGAGAAAATCTGGGAGCAGCTAATGGAATCTTCTAAAGGCGAGATCATCATAAGAGAAAATCCCTTGTTTGACAACTCTGCCTCTACTTCTAACCAATCAAAGGAAGAATCATACCTTGACATAGTGTCTGTCATGATGCCTGATGTAATGACTGAGTCAGCCATGGCAGAGATGGAAAGGAAGATAAATCTCCTAATGAAAGCTATAGAGAAGTGAGATCATGAAATCGCTGGTTTAAGAGATCATATACAGGCTCGAGATACTGCCAAGTCGAGTCAATCTCCAGCTACAAAAGTCAATGACAAAGGAAAAATTGTCTTGCAGGAAGACCATTCGCTATAACCTACCTCTGTCGCCGCCTATCAGTTCAACAGCTGCAAGATATGATTACAAACTCCATAAGGGCTCAGTATGGAGAACCATCACAATCTTCCTTTATATACTCCAAGCCGTACACCAAGAGAATTGACAACTTGAGAATGCTAGTTGGGTATCAACCTCCAAAGTTCCAACAGTTTGACGGAAAGGGAAATTTGAAACAACATGTTGCTAATTTCATTGAAACTTGCGAAAACATAGGAACTAAAGGAGACCTGCCAATCGAGCAATTTGTTAGAATCTTAAAAGAGAATGCTTTTGACGAGTACACTAAATTGGAGCCAGAAGTGATTGACAGTTGGGAACAACTACCTCAACCGCTTCTACAGCACAAGGCGCACCATAAGCATGATGGAGTTGACGAACACAAAACAGTGAAAAGAAGAGCCGGTTATCAATTACATCAACCGATGGAAATCTCTGAGTTTGGATTGCAAAGATAGACTCACTGAATTATCTGTAGTGGAGATGTGCACCCAAGGCATATACTAGAAACTTTTCTACATTCTGCAAGGGATAAAGCCTCGTACATTTGAGGAGTTGGCAACATGTGCTCATGATATAGAGCTGAGCATTACCAACAGGGGAGCTAAAGATTTCCTGGTCCCTGAAGGGAGAAAATACAAGAGTGAAGCCAAGGGCACTGAAAAGATCGTGGATAGTGCCACAAGAGAAACTATGGTCGTTCAGGTGATCCTACTAAAACTTTCCTCTAAAGAAAAAAAAAAGTCTGGAAGAAAGCATGATGGTAGCTAGAAATGTTGCCCAACTCTCAAAGAAATACATGAGAAGGTTTATCCATTCCCGCACTTTGATGTTGCCGACATGTTGGAGTAATTATTAGAGAAACAATTTATTCAATTGTCAAAATGCAAGCGACCGGAACAGGTAAGAAAAATAGATGATCCTAACAACTATAAGTATCATCGATTCATTAGTCACCTGGTTGAAAGTGCTTCGTGCTGAAGGAGCTTATTCTAAAGTTGGCCTGTGAAAAGAAGATTGAGCTAGAGCTTGATGAAGTAGCTCAAACAAATCACGCGGCAGTAGCGATGACTTCAACTGTCCCAACATCGTCTGCGTCTCATGATTAAAGAGAAAACTTCATCTAGTTTAGGACTTTTGAGCCTATAATCGTTCGATTCCAACAAGAGATTCTAACAACGGATTGCTGAAGCAAAGATAATCATATTGAAGATGACAATGAAGGGTGGATAGTTGTAACTCGTGGAAAAATAAGATAGCCAAATTCCACCCAAAAAAAGTCGCGCTCCTATCGAAGCTATAGAAGAAGGAACAAGACTCATAAAAAGAAAGGGAAAAATGAGGTATGGAAGCCTAAACCTACTAAGGAAGAAGACGAAGACTTTCTTCAACTTCGACGACCGGTAACTTTGGCAGTATTTTTCTCAAAAAGCTTTCTCAATAATCATTCAGAGGAAGTATCAGAAGTTATTGGATGTCATGTTATCAGCATAGCAGAAGTTGACAACAACTATATAACTATTAAAGAAGTCAATGATTCAAAAAAAAAAAACCAAATAAAGTGTTTCTAGCTTCAATTGTATCAAGCCTTCAACTACTCGATCTCTAGTCTTCCAAAGATTGAGTATGGCCACGAAAGAAGAAGGAAACCAATGTCCAATGTCTACTGCAACTCAAACTTCAACTTTCAAGAGGCTGGGTATCTTCACATCAAAGAAAGATCGACCGTCAACATCTTCTTTTGATCGTCTCAAGACAACAAGCGATCAATATAAAGGAAGGATAAA
>NW_024063660.1:0-2258 GCF_009727055.1 Benincasa hispida | reverse complement strand
TAAGGGGTAGAAATTAAGAAAAATATAATTAATATAATAATTAATAATAAATAATTATAATAATAGAAAGAAAAAATTATGGAATTGGACTTTATTCAATTATCTTAAGGGGACGACCAGAGCGAGAAAGTGAAAGAGAGCGAGAGCCACACCAGGAGAAACGGAAAAAAAACGAGATTCTGAGAAGGAGAGCTGCGCGATCGAAGGAAAAATTGGAGAGCGAGACACCAGCGAGCATGCTAGCAAGATTAAGGCTGGCGAGAGTAGAAAGAGCGGATCCCTGGAGAGAGCGAGATTGAGGAAACTTGGAGAGAGCAGAATTGTAGCAAGGAAGTTGTGAGAGAGCGGGAATAGAGGATATGCTATGTCTTAGCAGAGATAGTAGAAGCGGAGAGCGAGAAGCCGACGAGCGAGAGCGAGGAGCGCGAGTACACAGCATGAGAGCGGGAGCTAGGTCGAGCAAGAGCGACGAGCGAAAGAGGCAGACCATAAGCTGCCGAGCATATGTGAGCAGAGGAGCGACCGAGCGAGAGAGCGGTGATAAAGCTGGAGGAGACGATAGATGCGGAGAGAAGCTTGGAGAGGATCGGAAGGATAGATTTAAGAGCACAAGTGGATAGGAGCGGGTATTTTCAGCAAGAAAAGCTCTATGAGTAAATCGCCCCTTTAAATAAAATTTCGTCTTGCTTATTATATGATATTTAATTTCCTGTATGCGTACAGATCTGGGTCGTTACACCTTGCTTTTATGCATTCTGCATCGTTGCATAGGACAAGAGTAGAGACTTAGAAATAAGCTCTATGGACACTTTGCGTTCAACACATGCGTCCTAGAATTAGGAGCACCGCATTTCCATTGGAAAATGACTTGTCGTGTATGGTTATAGCATGATTGCATGGATTGCATTGACTAAGGTTGCCCTTGCGATCATTCTTAAGTTTTGCAATGAAAACATCTCCGTATTTTATCTATTTTCCCACACATTTATTTCATGTCAAGGTTTTTCGCATCTCTACCTTTCATGCACATTCTCATTGTGTTATCTGTTAGATAGGAGTAGGAGTAGGATTAACGTAGCAACATCCCCTCCATTCTTTTATTTAAATCGTCGTATGTACATCACAACAAACATATAGCTACAAGTCCATGTGTTTAACCTCGGATTACCCGAGAAACTTGCGTTCATGTTATACTTGGCGTGAACGCAAGAAAACTTGTGGCAGGATGCATGGTCATCACATACACTCGTTAACGCATTTTTTATTCCAACGCATGACCATCGACGCATGACTATCAACACATATCTTAGGAACATGCATTGCATACCGCGACCAAGGGAAGTTGGTTGTCGAGTAAAATTGACCTCCAATTTCCCGTCATCAATGCTCCACTTTAATGTGGAGGTTCTGTATTTTGTTTTTGGAGGATCGGAAAAAATGAAAATTGATGTTAAAATGTGGACAAGATTAAGAGTTTAAAAAGGGAGGGAGCATGGTGAAATCCAAATTCGATTTGGGCCACTGGATGTTGGTAAAATGAAATCAATGGTGGAGAGTTAAAAGTAGATGTAAAAATAATAATTTCTTTTTAAAAGCAAAGGTATATCCAATAGAAAGTGAAAGATGATAATTTTTTTTATTCTTTTCTTTTTTTTTTACCCAACTAGCCGCTAAACACAAATATAAAATAATATAATAATATATCTTCTTAACACTCATTTTCTTTCAAATTCAACAAAAAGTCCAAAACCCACCATGTGTCACTTCTCAATTGCTCCAAGTGGCACCTTTTACTTGGACCACTTTTATGGAAAAAAATCTACCACATCATCAGATTGAGATTTGTTCGTTATGTTCTTTTCGGCTATATCTTCTTCATTTGAGCTCCAATTTGAGTGACTCAAATTGTATTGGAATCGTTATTTCAAGCTATAACCAATGAACACTTTAAAGCACTCAAATTGTTAATAAAGTTATTCAAAATATTAAATAATTAATAAATCTTAATTAATTATTTGAGATTAATGGTCAAAAAGCCAACACAAAATAATGATAAGAAGATACTTTTTTTTTTGTCACAATCATGAAATTTAAGAAAATGGACAATTAATAAATTTCAAGGGTACTAGAAAAACAATAAAAATGTCTAGTAAACACTACTACATAACTAAGAGTCATCGACAGTAACAAATGGACTTAACAACCTTGATTAAAATAGAGACCATACGTATAAAATAAAATATCTTTTAAGATAATTT
>NW_024063659.1:0-1167 GCF_009727055.1 Benincasa hispida | reverse complement strand
ATAGGGGCAAAATGGTAAATTGGTCAGTTGTACTTACGAGCGATTTGTGAAGGGTCATCGTACTGTTGATTGGTTATATCCAATGGACACACAAATATATCTATAGTGGGAAGAGTGCAGCTGTCGGTCTTTAGTGGAGTGCCCGACAGTTAACGGATGGTGGATTTCGTGATTAAAGAGTGTAGTCAGTTATTCATGTATTGTTGGAGCTTCAAGCTATAGGTCCATGAGGTCCTCTTGGTAGCTCAATGGATTCAAGTTGAGAGTTAGTTTTTAGGTTAATTTGAAGTGCTCAAATTAACAATAGGGAATTTGATTATATATGATATAACTAAATTGATTCAATTATACATGATATAATTGATTTGATGTAGTAGATACATTAATTGGAGAAATTAATATAAATATGATTTATATTAAATGCAACAAAGGAGAAAAGAACTATGGTTTAAAATATTGTTTGTGATGTGATATTAAAACTATAGGTTATAAATATAATATGATAAACTAGTTATTATATTTATTTATAATAAACAAATTATAAGTTAATTGTTGGTGGTTATTTTTTTCTTTCTTTAACCGATTTAGTTGGAGGTTACTATCAGTTTTAATAACTGAAGGATAAAAACGTAAATAGTTCTCATTTTTCAGTATCGTAACACATATCGATCGGGTGGGTTAAAGAAAAGCTATACGATAGCCTTTGAGAGAGTAAACGACCAAGTTTCTCGTTACTAGACGATAACTTCTTGTTTACTAAATGATCGAGTATCCAACTCTATACATTAGAGGTTTCTCATTCTCCCACTTACTTGATTGTTTACTCGATCGTTCAATTCCTCCTTCTCCCTACCAAATCCACACAGAGCCCACACCTCCTGGATTCTCACACCGAGAATACCAAGGTATCCTCTTGGTAGTGTCGAGTTTATATGTTCGAGGGTCGAGGATCGAGTATTACTCGATTGTGTTCGAGGATCTCATAGTTCGTGATTTGCACTGGTTGTTCGTTGCGTCCGTGCTTTTGATCGAGTTTGCTTGGATGTGAGACTGGTGTTGATCGAGGGAATACTTGTAGTTCTTCAAAGGTATGTCACTCGCTTCCCTTTTGTATTTAACTTAAAAGCATGCTGTAATTTACTCGATGATGCATAACTGTTGTAGTTT
>NW_024063658.1:0-18488 GCF_009727055.1 Benincasa hispida | reverse complement strand
ACAGGAATGCGGTAACAAACGTTTGAACAAAGGTTTGCGCGTAATAAAACTTAGACTTTCAAAGTTTGAAGAAGCTATTAAAAATAAGGAGAGACTTGCGATGCTTAGTTAGTGGATGTGGTGAATTATTTGTGCCATCATAGATGCATCGCAAAGGACCATAATCAAACAAGGAGAATTTCAAAAGGATGATGCATAAAGGATTACAAGAAAAGAACCTTAAGTAGAATAAGGCATGCGACAACGCGTTAGAATTCATGCGATCGAAGCCTTGCATTGAAGGATGTGGAGGATTCTTCCATTGTAACTGCGCACCGAGGAGAGTTATTATCGTACCTACAAGGAGAAAATGCACCACAACCAAGGAAGCAGCCGCATATCCAAAATAATAAATGAAAAAAATAAACTAAACTATGAAAGCAAGGTAAAGATAGAGTAGAAGACTTCCTTGGAAAAATTGGAGTGTTGTCAAAGCAAGAAGCCTTCCATGCAAGAGACTAATCTCAACTGCTTAAGTCAAGACTCGTTGTCCTGACCATTGGAGCTTCCAGCAATTGTTGGACGCATGATGGTTGACATGCACCTAAGATTACTTCCAACTCATGCGACAGATAGCCTTTTTATCTCGGGGTCAATATTGACTTGCGATGCATCGCCTATACTTCAAATATTGTTTGCAGCTTAGTCGCACAAGCTACAATACGCCCAAGACTAAAATGGTGCCTGCGAAAACACAAAACTTAACAAACCATTAGCTACCAAGTCTTCGACAACGGCATCAAAAACTTGGTGGGAGGAAAAATGATGGGGTTATGCATGCAATCATGTGTGGTACATGCTTAAGCTATGCGTTTATGCCCATGCGTCGGAAGTCATGCGTTGGAATGAAAATACATTAGTCTAATATGCAATGACCATGTGTTCCTTATCACAAGTTTTCTTGCTTTCTCGCCAAGAATAACGAGAATGCAAGTTTCTCGGGTAATCCAAGGTCAAACTCAGGGACTTGTCACTCAATAATGCTTGTGAAACAATGCATTTGAGGCGATGAATAAAAGTAAAAAGAAGAAGTGTAATGGATTTACACACTACTCCTACTCCTAACTAAATAGATTGAGCAATAGAAGACTTGCGATGAGAATAGGTAGATACACAACAACTATTAACACATAGTAATGTTTATTATCTTAAATTGCTCGAGTAATCTCAGCTTTTTTTTAGGGGGGAGGGGGGCAATTTTCGAGAAATGATGGGGTTATGCACGCAATTATGTGTGGTACATGCTTAAGCTATGCATTTATGCACATGCATCGGAGGTCATGCATTGGAATGAAATACGTTAGTCTAGTATGCAATGACCATGCGTTCCTTATCACAAGTTTTCTTGTTTTCTCGCCAAAATATAACGAGAACGCAAGTTTCTCGAGTAATCCGAGGTCGAACTCAGGGACTTGTCACTCAATAATGCTTGTGAAAAATGTGTTTGAGGCGATGAATAAAAGTAAAAAGAAGAAGTGTAATGGATTTACACACTACTCCTACTCCTAACTAAATAGATTGAGCAATAGAAGACTTGCGATGAGAATAGGTAGATACACAACAACTATTAACACATAGTAATGTTTATTATCTTAAATTGCTCGAGTAATCTCAGCTTTTTTTTAGGGGGAGGGGGGCATTTCAAGAAATGATGGGGTTATGCACGCAATTATGTGTGGTACATGCTTAAGCTATGCATTTATGCACATGCATCGGAGGTCATGCATTGGAATGAAATACGTTAGTCTAGTATGCAATGACCATGCGTTCCTTATCACAAGTTTTCTTGTTTCTCGCCAAATATAACGAGAACGCAAGTTTCTCGAGTAATCCGAGGTCGAACTCAGGGACTTGTCACTCAATAATGCTTGTGAAGAAATGCGTTTGAGGCGATGAATAAAAGTAAAAAGAAGAAGTTTAATGGATTTACACATTACTTTTATTCCTAACTAAACAAATTGAGCAATAGAATACTTGCGATGAGAATAGGTAGATACACAACAACTATTAACGCATAGTAATATCTATTATCTTAAAAATCTCGAGCAATCCCAACTCGTCACACTAACGTATCACACACCTCTCGGTGGTCAGC
Organism: Benincasa hispida; assembly: GCF_009727055.1. Lineage (NCBI taxonomy): Eukaryota > Viridiplantae > Streptophyta > Magnoliopsida > Cucurbitales > Cucurbitaceae > Benincasa > Benincasa hispida. The sequence goes on along the minus strand of NW_024063658.1, from coordinate 16,354 downwards.
CGCATGATTATATCTCTATAGTACATGGTTGCGTCGAGCATAAGATTGCGCCCATCTCTAGGAACAATGCATACTTTACTTTAGTGCATTCCATCTCTTACCTTCTTAGGCAGTTAGACGCGGTTAAGTAACTTATAGACAAGCATTGCAACAACCCATAGACAAGCATTGCTACAACCTTTCACCAAGCAAATAGGATTAACTCACTATACTCGCACAATGCACACCTCTCGGTGGGTTGCTACATGCGCTCTATCTCTAGGCTACACGATTAAGTATGCGATCGCCTTTGATAAATAAACGATGAAGGTAAATGACGATAAAGATAAAGATGATGAAGAAGATGGCATTTAAGGAAGCAAGATAGGCATTACAAAACGTCTTAATATCTTAAGCTAAAATGTAATACAATACAGAGGTTAGAGGAGAAATGAAAAACTCTGCGTCAAGGCTGCTTGTGGTGCCATGGATGAATGGTGGAGATGTCTCTGTCGAGCTCTATCTCCGGTGAAAGCTTCGGTCGTCACTCGGTCTGGTTTGTGGAGATGAAGAATTCTCACTGAAAATCTCGCTCATGCTCTCATCTATGATCACAAACCTCTGTCTTGAGGCAGAAGTTCGGATATCTTGAAATCAAGGTCCAAATAGCTATTTATAGAGTATAAACGCCGATAGCTATCATGATTGCGTTATGTCTCACTACAGCCTCTGTCGCGGTATGGGCAATGTCACATCATCTTATCTTGTTGATATTCCCAACGTATGTGTCCGAGCCTGATTCAACTGAAGTATCAATGCATTCTACCCATCTTGCGATCGCTCTTCTATTATGGTCATCACTCTGTGGCTGCAATCTCCAAGTGATTACCGCATTCGCTTGATCACCGCAACTTCCATGCGATGGACGTATTCGATCACCACAACTTTCATGCGATGGACGCATGCAATCACCTCAAGCGATCGTCTATGCGATAATGGCTTTCAACACATGCGTTTATCTTTGCGGTCACTTGGCTTCAGTGCATAAGTTTGATTGCGATTACTTATTTTCAATGCATGCGTTTGATTCCTGTGATAGTTATAAAAATAGACACTTCGGCACGGAATAACGCATAATATTGGGGTCAATGAGGATTTAGGTGCTAATCGACGTAAAACTCAATTTTTCACAAATTCTAAGTATTATCATTGGATTTTCTACTTATTAGCCCTCATAATTCTAAATAAAAGGCTTATAATAACTGACATTTCTGCCAGTTATCAAGTATGTTATAGGGTTGTTGATTATACAAATAATAGTAATTTGTCTACAATAAGTGTAATATTTATACGTAAAATTTTGTAAAATATATTTTTATTTAATTGAATTCACATAGAATATTTAGATGAAAAGTATGTATGTAGTTGACAAGTATGTAATATATAACAAAAAAAATCATAAGATGAAATTTTTTTTCCTAGAACATTTTCTAGCAAGAATTAGTGAAAAATAGAGAGTTGTTTCATGATGATCTTCCAAATTTGAAGAAATTGAAAGTGAAATTGTTGAAAAAATGTGGTAACATTTCATTACATGATAGAGGAGATTCAATTAAAAATAAAATATCATGAGAGAATAAAAATACAAAGTAACAATAGAAAGAAAGAAGAAAACGAAGATGATGATAATGAAATTCATGCAGAAAAATTAAGAATCTCTAGTGGAGAAATTAGGAAAAATTAAGAAAATATCATGTATAAAGTATAATTGTTTCAACATGTTTACTAGGACTCAAAAGATAGTGAACTACACCCAAGTAGAGCAAAGCTATAGGAAACTCTAGCAGAGGCCCATAACGATATTGAGGTGCAAATTGCTTGTTTGACTTCGATGTAGGGAAAAAAATTAATCGAATTGTTAGTAACTGGTTCCTTCCAAATAAAGAAACATATGATTGTTTCAAATTAAACTTTTAAATTGTTAAAAGTGAATCAAGCCATATCTTTTATTAAAATTACATTTGAAAATTTTCCATACATTCAATTCTTAAATGTGTAAAAACTTTTTCAAATATCGTATTAATAAAATGGACGATTAGATTTTTATTCATAAAGATATTTACTTTGCTATTTGGAAGGATTTTTACCCTAAAAAGATTAAAATTTTCTTTTAAACAAAATTCTAAATACCAACCAAGCTTGAAGTTGAACCAAACTAAATTCTAAATGAAATGAAATGGTTTATATGAACGAAATCTAAAGTCTCATTTGATATCCATTTATATTTTAGTTTTTGATTTCGGATTTTTAGTTTTGTAGAAACAAAAACCATACATATTTGGTTACAAAAACGTGTTTTGTTTTTAAAAATAAAAAACAAAAAAAATTGAAGACAAAAAAACATGTTTTATAATTTGTTTTGGTTTTACTTTTTTAATAAAATAAAATCAAACTATTTTTACAAGTATTTTCTATCTAATATTATTAATCATAAAATTATATTCGTGTTTTAATTTTTTTTATATAATATGCAGGGTTGGGGACATTTTTATTTATATTTTGATAAAGTAATATTAATATTTTAAATGAATTAATTAATCACAAAGAAAATATCTTTCTATAAAATGTAAAATGAAGAAAAATTACAAAAATAAATATATAGATAAAATATAATAAAATAATTTAAATTTTGTAAGAGCAAATTACAAGAGAACGGGAAAACGACGAAAATAATTAATTTGGACCCAACAAAAAAACACTCTCATGAAGAGTTGTGTCTTCCTAATTTTTTTAAATGAAAAAGTATATACTTTTTTTTTTTTTCATATTTTACAAAAATTTTAATTTTGAACTTTTAAATTGTTAAAAAAAAACTTTAAGATATATTTTTCTCTAAATGAAAAATGAGACATGATATGAAAATGAAGAGAAAACAATATATATATTTGACATTATTTACCATCCAATTTCACATATTAAAAAAATTAAAAATTGTTATAAAATTGAGGAGTACAATAGGAATACAGATATGGAAAATAATATAGTATAGTATTATTTTTATATAATAATAAATAAATAAATAAAACTAAAATTATAAAATTGAACATGGGAAATTTTAATAGAATTTGGTGTGGATTTCTCAGCAATTGATATATCATTTTAAAATCCACCAAAGACCACTATTTATAGGTAAAGTGGCAAGTAGGATGAACTTACATGGACATCAAACATGTATTACTACAAGACATATGGACTGTTGGGGTTGATGCCCTAAATCTCGTAGGGTCCTATAGTTTGTAAATATTGTATGAACAAACTCTTATGTGATTAATAATATATGATATTTTATTCACTTAGTCTATAAAATACGTGATATTTTAGTTGCATTAACCACAAACCAATAAACTAACATCCAAGGTTATCATTCGTTGTAACTTAAACATGTATGTGGAGACATACAGGTGGATCATGTTTAAGTGATAACCTAAATCGTCCGTAGTAGATGTATAAGGTTGAGTACCTTACCCTGGTAACACTATGAGTATGACTCGCTTTATAGGTGTTACAATTGTTGTAAAGTGCTACAAATGATCTGATCCTAATCATTCATGTATTAGACATGCGAGCGCGGATATTCTATACAAAGGAGTTTGTATAAGATCGGACCACGAAATGTTTAGTTCTCATTATATAACACCCATCATAATAGAGACTTACATTTCACTAGGATGGCCATAGGCAATAAGACCTAAATCCCGCATGAGTTGTGAACTCCTGGCTATGAAGGCAGTCCTTTGATTTGTATGGATGAGAGTGGCCAGATCGTCGACTCAACAAGCCTACCATTTTGGGAATTTGTCTGACTGGGGAGCTAGGAACTGAAGGAACTCGTTTTACAGAGATCCTTGAGCAGAAGTGGATTGTCCAAATTCTATTTTGATTGAAAAACTAAATTTACAATAAATATACAACATATGCATTCTATATATAAATAACAACATGCTTGAAAGAAGAAAAGAATTCAAGAGATGATACCTTTGAAGAACCTTTCTTCTTGTTAAATTCCTCGAACGGTCACAAACTCGAACACAACAACCTTTGAAAACTTTCTTCAAGAACTTCACGAACCAAAACCAAGAAGACACTACCACAGGGAGCCTTCCGTATTCTCAGGCTGGGAACCCAAGAGTGGTGGGCTCTGACTATTTTGGTTAGGAGGGTTTTTTTTTTTAGTTTAAAGGAGGAAGATGATTGAAGAAGAACAAGAACATTTTTGTTCACTCTATCGTATTGAAAAAACTTCAATCGTGTAACTAGTGTCTGGAAGAAAAGAAAAAACAATTTCTTTTTTTCCTTTTTCCATAAAACCAATTAACCACCCACTAAAATGGTTGGAGAGAAATTTTTCAAAATAATAAAACTAATATAAATAAATATGATAACTAACTTATCATATCTTATTTATATTAAACTATATGTTATATCAAATATAACACATAACCTATAGTTTTAATGTCGTATCATATACAATATAAACTATAGTTCCTTTTCTCTATTTTATGATATTTAATATAAATCATATTTATATTGAATTTAACAACTATGAATCACATTCATAGAAAATATATTTGAATCTCATTCAAATATTTATTTTCTCCAAATAAACTATAATGTTGCAAATACATTATAACAATTATATCATTTATAATTGAATCAAAATTCCCTCTTATTAATTTGAACAATTCAAATTAACCAAAAAACTGATTCTCAACTAAATCCTTTTGAGCTACCAAGGGGACCTTATGGACCTATAGCTTAAAGCTTTAACGGTACGTGAATAATTAATTGAACTCTTTAATTACATTATTCATCATTAGTTAACTATCGAACACTTCACTGAAAAGCGAAAACTGCACTCTTCGCACTACAGATATATTTCTACGTCCATTGGATATAACCAATCAACAGTATAATGACCCTTCACAAATTGTTCGTAAGTACAACTGGACCAAATTACCGTTCTGCCTTTATAGTTACATCTAACTCCTTAAGTACTACCGATCCCTCTAATGAACAATAGATCATAGTTCTACTATGACTAAACCCCTCTCGGGCCAAGAGAGGGTGTGGTGACACATTATTCAAGACCCAGAATCAGTTCTTAAGAGAGTAATTTATCTATTTACCCCTGCTTCAGAGAAGGAGTGAGTTCCATCTTGTGTAGCTGTATTCTTAACTCCTCAATCAGATGAATGCCCAAAATGGTAGGCTTATTGAGTCGGTAATCTAGCCATTCTCACCCGTACAAATCAAAGGACTGCCCTCATAGGCAAGAGTTCACAACTCACTCAGGATTAAGGTCATGTTACCTATGGTCATCCTAGTGAAATGAAAGTTTCTATTATGAATGGTGTTATATAATGAGACTGGTCCGGTCTTATACAAACTCCTTTGTATAGAAAATCCCCGCTCGCATGTCTAATACATGAATGATTAAGATCAGATCATTTGTAGCACTTTACAATAATTGTAACATCTACAAAGCGGGTCATACTCATAATGTCACCAGGATAAAGTACCCAGCCTTATCCATATACTACAGACCATTTAGGTATCACTTAAACATGATCCACCTATATGTCTCCACATACATGTTTAAGTTACAACAATAACCTTGGATGTTAATTTATTGGTTTGTGGTTAATGCAACTAAAGTATCATATATTTTATAGACAAAGTGAATAAAAATATCATATATTATTAATCACATAAGAGTTTTTTTCATACAATTACAAACTATAGGACCTTATGAGATTTAGGGCATTAACCACAATAGGAACACAACTACACAAGATGGAATTCACTCCTTCCCTGAAGCAGGGATAAGTAGATAAATTGCTCCTTTAAGGGTTGATTCCGAGTCTTGAACAATGTGGTGCCACACCCTTCGAGAGGGGTTTAGTCATAGTAGGACTATGATCTATTATTCATTAAAGGGATCAATGATACTTAAGGAGTTAGATGTAACTATAGGGGCAAAACAGTAATTTGGCCCAACTATACTTACGAGCAATTTGTGAAGGGTCATCGTACTATTGGTTGGTTATATCTAATGGATATAGAAATATATCTGTAGTGCGAAGAGTGTAGCTGTCGGTATTTAGTGGAGTACCCGACAGTTAACGGATGGTGAATAATATAATTAAAAAGTTTAATTAATTATTCATGTATTGTTGAAGCTTCAAATTACAGGTCCATAAGGTCCCCTTGGTAGCTCAAAAGGATTTAGTTGAGAATTAGTTTTTTGGGTTAATTTGAATTGTTCAATTAATAAGAGTGATTTAATTATATATAATATAATTAAATTGTTTCAATTATATACGATATAATAGTCATAATGTATTTGATACCTTATAGTTTAATGGGAGGAAATAAATATTTGAATGAGATTTAAATATATTTTCTATGAATGTGATTCATAGTTGTTAAAGTTAATATAAATATGATTTATATTAAACGCCATAAAATAGAGAAAAGAAACTACAATTTAATATGAGGCAATGGATAAGAGGATTCGGATAGACTTCAACATAGCAACAGGCGAGAAAGTCTCTTCATAGTTGACTCCCTCTACCTGGGTATAACCTTTTGCCACTAGTCTAGCCTTGAAGATTTGCACCTTTCCATCAGTGCCCCTTTTTCTCTTGTAGATTCATTTACAATCTATAGGTTTAACCCCATCAAGTTGATCTACAAGATCTCAAATTGAATTGAAGTACATAGACTCCATTTCGAGATCCATGGTTTTGATCCATTCATCTCTGTCAACATCCTCCATTGCCTTCTTGTAAGACAATGGCTCCTCAACCTCGCCATCGGCTACCATAGCTAGAATTTCAGTTAAACCCATATAGCGAATAGGTGGGTTCGCAACCTCTCCTTCACTACGTCGAGGTTCCCTCAACACTTAAGGTGGATTTGACCTACTAGATGAACCTACATCAACAACTCTTGTTGAGGTAATAGGCTCTTCAACAACTCTTGTTGAAGATTCAGTAGTTTCTTTGGAAAGCTCATTCAACACGATTTTGCTTCTAGGTCTGTGCTCTCTTATATGATCCTCTTCAAGAAAAGTAGCATTTGTCGATACACACACTTTATTTTCTTTAGGATCATAGAAATAACCCCATCTCATTCCCTTGGGGTAGCCTATAAATAGGCATAACCTTGAACATGGTTCCAATTTCTTAGGATTAGCTTCAAACACATGTGTTGGACAACCCCAGATACGAAAATGACATAAACTAGCTTTAAGACCATTCCATAACTCCAAAGGTGTTCTGGCAATACTCTTGGAGGGAACACAGTTTAGGATATAAGCTGCAGTCTCTACTACAAAATTCCAAAACGAGTCAGGTAAGGAAGCGTACTCATCATCGACCGAACCTTATCAAACAGGGTTCGATTTCTCCTCTTTGATTCTGAGGTGTACCAGATGCTGGGAAACTATTCCATATTCTATCATATAGTTCTGGAATTCAGAATCCAAAAACTCTCCACCTCGATCAGATCAAAGTGTTTTAATCATTCTATTTAATACATTTTCAACTTCAGCCTTGAAACTCTTTGAACTTTTCAAAGGACTTAGACTTATGTTGCATTAAATAAACGTACCCATACCTAAAATAATCATCAGTAAAAGTGATGAAATATTCATAACCTCCCTTTGCTCGTACATTCATCGAACCACAAAAGTCTGAATGCACTAGCTCTAGAGGTTCTTTAGCCCTATAACCTTTTTCAGTAAAAGGTCTTTTAGTCATTTTGCCTTCAAGGCATGACTCACACACAGGTAAATAATTTTCTTCTAACTTGCTTAGAAGTCCATTCTTCACCAACCTCTCAATCCTATTGAGATTAATGTGCTCACATAGGTGCCAAAGTTGGGGGTTTTCTTTAGGAGAAATTTTAATCATTTATTTTGAGTTATGACCGTTTTAAACATCTTTATGTTATGGAGGGTATTTGTTGCTAACGGCCTTAGCATATAAAAATTACTTTCCAGTTGAGCTGAACATATATCAACACCATTTTTTGAAAGAAACACTTTATTAACAGAAAATGAATTTGATAATTACACTCAAGCAAGGACTTTACAGAAATTAAGTTCTTTAACTCAGGAACTACATATACATCATTTAGAATGATAAACATATTCTGTAAAGTCAACTAAATACCTCCCACTGCCAGAGATGAGACGACGTGCCTAGTTCCGACTCGCATCGTCATCTCACTAGCACCAAGATGCCGTTAAAAACTAATTCCCTGAAATGAAGAACAAACATGGTTAGTGGCCCCAGACAAAATCATCATTCTCCACTAAAAAAGTTTCCAAAACTAGTAAATCACATTTTCCATGTTTGGCATTTCTTCTTCTCAGCCAAATATCTTGGGCAGTTTTGCATCTAATGCTCGTCTTGGTTGCAATGGAAACACTTTCCTTTGTCAACTCTCACTGATTGCCTACCTCTTGGAGCAACAGGTTGTAGGTTAGCAGGTGCCTTCCCCGTACCACCCTTTTTCTTCTTCCACTTTCTGATGTCGTAAGAAGAAGGTGCAGACTTAATTCTAGAGGTTGAACCTTTGTGGAACTTTTTGGAAGATGAAGCAACATTTGCCTCATCAACCTTATTCTCCTTGCTTTTCAGCAATCTGAAAGTCTGTAACTTATTGAGTAGAGTTGTAAGGTTGTAGTTAACCTTATTCAGAACAACGTTGTTAAAGAAGTGAAGGAAGCTTTCTGGTAACGACTCCAAAATTGTGGTATCCTGGTTGGTTTCATCAATGCTCGACCCATTCATCTCCGCCACATTGAAATGGACCATCATATTGAGAACATGTTCCCTAACAGATGTTCTCTCCTTCATGCATGAATTGAAGATGTACTTCGAAGCGTCATACCTGAGCTACGTGAATGGTTGTCCGAACATTCCCCTTAGAGACTCCATGATCTCGTGTGCAGTGAACATGGGCTCATGCTTCTTGGCTACGTTATTAAGGCTAGCCAAGATATAATTTGGGCCTTTTTGTTCGCTCGTGTTCAATGCTCGTACACCTCTAGAACGTTTCGAGCAGCAGCAGGAGGTAAGTTTTAGCAAAATAGTTCTAGTGTACCCTAAGTGACATCTATTTTGCAATGATACTCCAGTGAGGCAAGGCAAAAGTCACAGTAGAGTGATCAAGTGCCCCTTCACCAGAATGAGACAATCTCAACCATTAGACAGAAACAACTCCTTGTAACTGAATCTAACAGTTACCATTGTTCGATCCAGAATTTGTTAACATCCTTAACAATTTCATGTAAGTGTAACCCCTCATTTTAGGCCCTAGAGTCCCCCCTAATGAGCCAACCTTAGGGAAAATTCGATTAGGATAAGAGATTAAAGCAACCCTATCCATTTCTAGAAATCAAATAAAGAGTTATGCAAAACTGTCATCCTTTAGGGGGACACTCTCAAGGTGCCACGAGGCGAGGCAAAAAAACTTTATCCAACCTAATGAGAGAGATGAGGGATATGCTTTCACACTTCCTGCTCCCACTTACTATGAATATTCTCTCCATTCACCTTGTTATTGACCTACCCAAATGCCACCCGTAAGAGGGGACACTCCAGTGGTGCCTTAAGGTCGAGGATAGATCTCACAGTGTGAACTTTTTAGGGAGAAACGTGTAGAAGTAAAGTGAAGTATCATATACCCCATTTACCTCCCACTGAATGTTCTACCTAGGGTTCATTAACTTAGAAAATCCGGCTACTGATTTTAACTAAGTGGTTTGTTTAATTTGCTAAAAAACAACACTTGCTTTTGATGATTAAACAAGTTTGATTCAAGTCTTATTAAACTCTTTAATAGACTTTCATCAAATTTGCATGCATGTAACAGATCTATCTAATTCACCTTTCCAGATAGGTTCCCAGATAGAGGTGCGACATTTCCATTGACTTAAGTACCCCAGCCTAGCTAGAACCAACCTTAGCCAAAAGGTCCCTTATAGATACATTTGTTACATATTTAATATTTTATTAGAATCAATTTAATCCTATTAAATCGATTTAAAAGATTGAACTTAAATTTCTAATCTCATTAGAAATATGATCTTAGGTCTATCTCAATCAAATTTTAAAACTCTTTTAAAAAATGATTAAAACCTAAGGTTTGCATGCAACTCTTTATGATTTATTTTAATTATAATTTCATTAATTATAACTTATATAAAAAAAAAATGAAACAATTAAAACCATTCCACATTGCTTAGCTAGACATACATAAGCTATTTATAACAATTATAAATAAACCTAAGTGTCATGCTTCATGCAATGTTCATTCATTACTAATACATAACTTTTATATAACAAGTAATGAACTAAGCATACATTCCATACTAACATACAACCTTATATTATAACGTTTATAATATAAATGATACATGGATATGCTATAATGCATGCATATATTATAACTCTTATATTATGTGATGCATGAGCATGCTTTAAGTAATTTAATCATACATACTAATATATTATAACATTTATAATATAAAGATGATGCATGAATAGGAAATGCATAACCTATGGTGGGTTTTAAAATCTATATGACATACATTATGACATATAATATAAACATACATCACATGCATATTTAATAAAAAATAATGGACCGGGATACTATATGTCAAAACTGGAAAACAAATTCTAATCTATTACAAAAGTTTGAGTCAACCGGTTCGAACAGGAGAACTGGGTCTTGAACGACCACCTTGAAGCCGAGTAGCAAATCCTATGATCATCGAATAATGCGTGCGCGTTGAGTGTAAACAACCATGTAGCAATGATCGCGTGACTTTGGATTATGCGATGAGCATAAAAGTCCATGCGATCGTGCAGTGCGCTTCGAGAATGCATGCCATGCGATCGTGTAGCTAACGACTAAGCGATGAGCATGATAGTTTACACGATCGAGTACAAGCACCGAGTATCGTATACTATGCGATCGTGTAGCTAATGATTATGCAATGAGCATGATAGCCTACATGATTGTTTAGCACGCATGCCTTGCATCAAGTATCAAATATCGCACGATCGTTTACCCCCGAGTGCCTATGTGATAATGTAGCTAATGCAACACGATCGAGTAAACACTTTACACAATCGTGTAGCATCAGTTATGCAATCGTTTAGCAAATGCTACATAATCGAATATACAATTCTACACGAACACATAGCCAAATCTAAACGATCGTCTAGCTTAAGCTAAATGATGTGACCACTATTTCGTCTTCTCCATCAAAGCAAACGGAAACTCTTGCATCTGATGCTTATTCACGAAGACTAAAAAACTTAAATGAATACATACTCTATTGCAAGAACTTATGCCCAAAAATGTAGGGGCCCTTATAATTAACTTTTGTAAATTTAAATAGAAAGCATAAAAGAGACAACTATCCCGAAACATCCATAAAAAACATCCACATACATTTAAAAGTTAAATGAAATGCAAAAGTAAAACACACCAAATTGTAAAGATTCAATACAGAAAATGGAATTTGGAAATCAGAACACAACCTGCCTCTGATACCAATTGAAGGAACTTATTTTACAGAGAACCTTTAAGTGGAAGCGGATCGTCTAAATCCCATTTTGATTGAACTCACATATTTACAGTCAACAATAACAGATTATGCACAAAACTAAATTACAACATGCTTTCTCATAATAAACAAAGAGGTTATACCTTTGAAGAACCCTTCTTCGCGTTAATCCCTCGATCTAACTCGTTCTCGAATGCGTTGAACAAGTCACGAACTCTCCTTGAACAGCAGCAAACAACATCGAGAAACTCGAAACAAAAAAGCTTTGGGGTTGATGCCCTAAATCTCATAGGGTCTTGTAGTTTGTACACACCTGTATGAACGAACATTTTGTGACATAACAATATGAGATATTTTATTCACTACTGTCTATGAAATATGAGATATTTTTGTTTCATTAACCACAACCAATAAACTAAGATCCCTGATTGTCGTTGTAACTTGAGAATGTATGTGGAGACATATAAGTAGATTGTGCCTTAAGCGATAATCTAAATTGTTTGTAGTATATGGATAAAGGACGAAAACCTTATCCTGGTGACACTACGGATACGACCCGCTTTGTAGATGTTACAATGTTGTAAAGTGCTACAAATGATCTAATCCTGGCCATTCATGTGGAGATATGCGAGCGGGGGTATCCTATATAAAAGAGTTTGTATAAGATCGGACCATGAAATGCGTAGTCTCGTTATATAACGCCGTTCATGATAGAGACTTTCATTTCAATAGGATGACCATAGGTAACATGACCTTAATCCTGAGTGATTTGTAAACTTCTGCCTATGAGAGCGGTCATTTAATTTGCATGGATGTGAGTGTTCAAATCACCAACTCAAACCTACCACTTTGGGGATTTCGTCTGATTGGGAGGCTGGAACTCAAACTACACAAGACTGAATTCACTCCTTCCCCGAAGCAGAGGTAAGTAGAATAAATTATTCCCATAAGGGCTGATTCTAGTGCTTGAACAATGTGACTCCACACCTTCTCATGGTTCGAGAAGTGTTCACTCATAGTGGGACTATGATGTATTGTTCATTAGAGAATCAGTGGTACTTAAGGAGTTAGATGTAACTATAGGGGCAAAATGGTAAATTGGTCAGTTGTACTTACGAGCGATTTGTGAAGGGTCATCGTACTGTTGATTGGTTTATATCCAATGGACACAGAAATATATCTATAGTGGGAAGAGTTGCAGCTGTCGGTCTTTAGTGGAGTGCCCGACAAGTTAACGTAGATGGTGGATTTCGTGATTAAAGAGTGTATCAGTTATTCATGTATTGTTGGAGCTTCAAGCTTATAGGTCCATGAGGTCCTCTTGGTAGCTCAATGGATTCAAGTTGAGAGTTAGTTTTTAGGTTAATTTGAAGTGCTCAAATTAACAATAGGGAATTTGATTATATATGAATATAACTAAATTGATTCAATTATACATGATATAATTGATTTGATGTAGTAGATACATTAATTGGAGAAATTAAATATAATATGATTTATATTAAATGCAACAAAGGAGAAAAGAACTATGGTTTAAAATATTGTTTGTGATGTGATATTAAAACTATAGGTTATAAATATAATATGATAAACTAGTTATTATATTTATTTATAATAAACAAATTATAAGTTAATTGTTGGTGGTTATTTTTTTCTTTCTTTAACCGATTTAGTTGAGGTTACTATCAGTTTTAATAACTGAAGGATAAAAACGTAAATAGTTCTCATTTTTCAGTATCGTAACACATTATCGATCGGGTGGGTTAAAGAAAAGCTATACGATAGCCTTTGAGTGAGTAAACGACCAAGTTTCTCGTTACTAGACGATAACTTTTGTTTGCTAAATGATCGAGTATCCAACTCTATACATTAGAGGTTTCTCATTCTCCCACTTACTTGATTGTTTACTCGATCGTTCAATTCCTCCTTCTCCCTACCAAATCCACACAGAGCCCACACCTCCTGGATTCTCACACCGAGAATACCAAGGTATCCTCTTGGTAGTGTCGAGTTATTTTTATGTTCGAGGGTCGAGGATCGAGTATTACTCGATTGTGTTCGAGGATCTCATAGTTCGTGATTTGCACTGGTTGTTCGTTGCGTCCGTGCTTATTGATCGAGTTTGCTTGGATGTCGAGCTGGTGCTTGATCGAGGGAATACTTGTAGTTCTTCAAAGGTATGTCACTCGCTTCCCTTTTGTATTTAACTTAAAAGCATGCTGTAATTTACTCGATGATGCATACTGTTGTAGTTTTTGTTTGTAAATATTTTGTTCTTTCACAAATGGCGTTCTGAAACGATCTTGCTTCCTCTCACTGGCTGTCTTGTACAAGATGTTCTTTCAAATAGACACTACCACTTAGTGACCTTGGTATTCTCGGTGTGAGAATCCAAGAGTGGTGGGCTCTGGCTAATTTTGGTTAGAGAGAAGTTTAGAGTTGGAGGAGAAAGACGATCGAGGAATGAACAAAGCTATCGTGTAGGCGATCAAGTCTATTGCATAGACTTTCTTACTCAATCGTATAGTCTCTCAAGCAAATCGTGTAGAAAACTTTCTTTCTCTCGATCGTGAATGCTTGTCACTTGCTTTCTTGGAATAATAAAAATCATATTTTTTATTTATCCCATTCTTGCCACAAACTGAATAACTTCCCACTGAGGTGGTCATAGAGAAAAAGGGGATAATTATCAAATAATTAATAAATATAAATAGAATATGATAACCAACTTATCATATTATATTTATAACTATAGTTTTATATATTGCATCATATACAATATATAAACTATAGTTCTTTTTCTCTATTTTTTAGAATTTAATATAAATCATATCTATAATAAATTTAATAACTATGAATCTTATTCATAGAATATATATTTGAATCATATTCAAATATTTTTTTGTCCAATTAAACTATAATGTATCAAATACATTATGTAAATATATCATATATAATTAAATTCTCTCTTATTAATTTGAAATTTTCAAATTAATCCAAAAACTGATTCTCAACTTAAATCCATTGAGCTACCAAGAGGATCTTATGGACCTGTAGCTTGAAGCTCTAACGGTACGTGAATAACTAATTAAACTCTTTAATCACATTATTCACCATCCATTAATTGTCATGCACTCCACTAATGATCGATAACTACACTCTTCACATTACATAAATATTTCTGTATCCATTTGATATAACCAATCAATAGTACGGTGACCCTTCACAAATTGATAGTAAGTACAACTGGGCCAAATTACCGTTTTGCCCCTGTAGTTACATCTATCTCCTTAAGTACCACTAATCCCTCTAATGAACAATAGATCATTGTCTCAGTATGACTAAACCACTCTCGGGCCAAAAGAGGGTGTGGCAGAAGTGAATAAAATACCATATATTATTAATCACAAAAATGTTTGTTCATACAGTGTTTACCAGACCCTACGAGATTTAGGGCATCAACCCCAACACTGCTTCCGCTCATGGATCTCTTGAATACGAGTTCCTTCAATTGGTATCAGAGCTAGGTTGTTGGTTTCTGATTCCAAATTTCATTCTTGTATTGAATTTGTTTACAGTACTGGTGAGTTTTACAATCTTCATTGCGTTTATATTATAAATGTTTGTGGATATGTTGTTGATGGATGTTTACGGAATAGAAATCTTAGTTTATGGCTTTCTGTTTAAATTTACAAAGTTAATTTGTAAAGGCCCCTGCATTTTTGGGCAATAAATTGCAATCGAGTCTGTATTTGTTAAGTTTTTGAGTCGCTCGTTAGGTTTCAGAAGAAGGGTTGCAGTGCGTTTCGATGGAGAAGACGAAACAGAGGATGTTTCATGGTGTAGCTAGAGCTAAATGATCGTTTAGATTTTGTTATATGATCGTGTAGAGTTTACTACACGATCCTATAGCACTAAATGATCGTATAGCTAATGCTACGCGATCGTGTAAAGTTTGTTACATGATCGTGTTGCGTTGGCTGCATGATCGCGTAGGTGCTCACTTGGTGGACGATCACGCGGTATATGATACTCGACACATCCTTGAGTGCTAAACGATCATATAGACTATCATGCTCATCATATAGTCATTGGCTACACGATCACATAGTAAACGATACTCGACGCAAGCATGCTAACTACACGATCGCGTGGACTTTCATGTTCATCGCAGTCATAAGCTACGCGATCGCATATAAACAATCGTCTATACTCGACGCCTTGATGCTCGACGATCAAACGTTTTGCTACACGATCAGTTGCAAGGGTTCTTGGTGGAGCGATTCGAGGCAAGCGGTTCAAGACCCGATTCACTTGTTCCAAACTGGTGGACTCAATTTTGTAATAGATTAGCCTTTAATTTTTCCGTTTAGAGATGTTCTATCCTAGTCCATCAGCTTAAGTTTAAAATATACATGTGATGTATGTTTTTATTATATGCCATAATGTATGTCATATAGCTTTAAAACCCACCATCGGTTATGCATTTATTTTCATACACCATTTAATATTATAAGTGTGATAATATATTAGTCTGCATGACTTAAATTACATAAAGCATGCTCATGCATCATATAATATAAGAGTTATAGTATATGTATGCATGCATTATAGCATATCCATGCATCAATTATATTATAAATGTTATAATATAAGGTAGAATGGTTGTATGGAATGTACGTTGTAGCATAGTTCATTACTTAGTTATATAAAAGTTATATATTA
>NW_024063657.1:0-7673 GCF_009727055.1 Benincasa hispida | reverse complement strand
TTTACAGAGATCATAACTAGATCTTAGTTTATTTCTTCCTGTGGGTTAATGTAACTAAATGTACGACTAAATTACCTTTATTTATAGATAAATAAATATATTTGTACAATCAATTACAAACTACTACAGACATGAGAATGAGGGATCACCCCAGTAATAGAAGCAGCACATGTGAGCAAAGTAGTCATCTACTCAACATCTATATATACAAGATTTTGTTTTGTTGACAACAGTCCGGTGTTGTTGTTTGTTTTCTTGTCTGTTGTTTTTTTTTATTAAGTAATAAAGATTTTTTGCAAATTTGAACACATTAGCTCAAACCTCTCCCAACCCCAAATTTTGAAGGCAACAAGGTCCTCATTACTGAAATCGAGTTATAAGATGACCTTAGAAAAATATTGCAAAAGAGGTTTGAGGTAAAGCCTGCGCGCATTGTAAATTCAAGAAATACTTCTTAAGACAGAGATCCTAAAACTGAGATTTAACACCTATTTTAACGAATTTAAATGTTGGTCAGCATAAGTATTATCATTGAGGTCATCAAACAAACGCACCAAAAGGAGAAGAAACACTAAAGTAGTAATAAAGATACACAAAGGACAAATACAAGGGAAATTGATGAAGAAAATGTATAACTTGAGATTTCATTCATGAGGGCCTCTCCAACAGATGAAAGTGGCAGGTGTCCACTAACGGCCATTCCTGGCTCGACTCCGATGAAGTTGTAGGATTTATTCTTATAATAAAATGAAGTATGCCAAAAAAATTTTGTTTCGAAAATTATTGAAATCCAAAATAAAATGTTCGATGGGATAGGTTAATTCAATAAAAAATGAAATGGGCAGCCATGTGATCTTCCGAGGAAGTTCCCATATTGTTGAAGTCCAGCTAAACCAGGATCGAAACTTCTTAAGCGAAAGTCGGGTTTAGTAGAAGGGTAGGATCCTGTAGAGTTAGAATCTTTGTTAGCAGTCTAGGGCGATCTAATCATAGGAATGATAATAGGATAGGGTGCAAATTATATTTGTTTTTCGCCGCTTTGGGTTGTGGGGATTACTTCCTAGCCCCAAATAAGACAATAAGCAATCACAAGTTTACAAAACATTGAAGGAAGCAACAAAAACAAACCGTACCCCCAAATTTTAGTTTCTCCTTGCATCATTATCATCATTGGGCGCAAGGGGAGCATCGTCATTGGAATATCATAGGGGCTATTGAAGTGATGGTGGAATGACAGGAGCAGGCACGTGTTGGACAAAGACATCATGAATATAATTCATTAACGTGTTGAATTTTTCATCTTGTCGCTGAGATTAGCGTACAACAAATTCTCTCAACTCCGCTTGCTGACGCGGAAGTTGTTCTTGCTGGCACTAAAGGTGGTCTTGTTGCTCTTCTTGACATAGAACAACTTCTCTCAACACATTTTGTTGACTAAAAAGGTCTCAAATTGACGTTGAAAATCATTGTTCTGCAGCATGAGGGCATTTTGGTTACTTGAAACAAGGTCAAGCGTATCCAAAATGGATATCATGATGCTGTCATTTAGATATGGGTAGAGTGAAGGATCTCGTGTGAGGAGAATCTTGAGCGAAAATGGATCAAACAAATTCCATTAATTATCGAATACTAAGTTTACAGTAAAAATACAAAAAATATGCATTAAAATTAAATTACAGCATGCTTTATAAAGAAAAAGGTTTCAAGAATTTCACATTTGAAGATCTTTTTCTTCACAAATCCTCCCTCGAACGGACACGAACCTTTTGAAGATCTTCTTAAAAAGAAAAAACCTCGAACAGAAACCCGGACACAACCACAATGGAGTCCTCGGTATTCTCAAGGTGAGAACTTAGGAGTGGTGGACTCTGACTATTTTGGTTAGGAGGGAAAGTTTAATGGTGGAGGAGGAAGAGATTGAGAGCTTTTTCACACAAGGCAAACTCATAGAATTTTTTGGTAAAACTCACTCAATCGTTAAGCACAGTTCAACGTAGAAGAAGAAGAAAAACTGTTTTTCTTTTATTCTCCTATTGCCAAATTGAATAACCACCCTACTAATGTGGGTGGAGAGAAAAGATAGGGAAGGGAGTTATAACTCCCTTCCATATTATTCAAATAATAATAATATAATATAAATAAATATGATAACTAACTTATCATATTATATTTATATTAAATTATATGTTATATCAAATATAACATATAACCTATAGTTTTAATATTGTATCACATTCAATATAAACTATAGTTTTTTTTTTTTTTTTATCTATTTTATGACATTTAATATAAATCTCATTTATATTAAATTACAACTATGAATCCCACTCATAGAAAATATATTTGAATCTCAAATATTTATTTCCTCCCATTAAGCTATAATGTATCAAATACATTATGACAATTAAATCATATATAATTGAAATAATTCAATTATATCATATATAATTACATCTCTCTATTAATTTGAACAATTCAAATTAATTCAAAAACTGATTCTCAACTAAATTCTTTTGAGCTACTGAGAGGACCTCATGGACCTGTAGCTTGAAGCTCCAAAAATATATGAATAATTAATTCACTAGAAGAAATTCGGACTTTAATGTCGGTTGGCAACCCACATTAAAGATAGTGTTATTAAAGGCCTTTAATGTCGGTTGCCTTTAATGTCGGTTTTAAACCGACATTAAACGCCTTCAATAACACCAATATTGCAGCCTTCAATGGTTGCAACCGACATTGAAGACCTTGCAATGACATTAAAGGTTTTTTTTTTTATAATTCTTAACCGACATTGAAGCCCAAATCTGTCTATTTTTTTTTTAAATTCCGTTGTCGAGTCCATTTTTTTGGTCAAATAAGTTAAAAATGGCATTATATATCTCGTGTTGGGTCAGGAAATGTCCATCATTGTTTTATATTAAAGAATATAAAAAAATTTGCATGGCGAGCCCGTCAATATTTGTCTTCCACCTATGAATTTATCCACCAAAATTTACAAAACAATACTAGAACCAGACTTTCACAGAATATAGTTACACCAAAGCCATCATTTCTCTCATTCACAAATATCAATTAGTACTAATTCCATGAATAAACAATAATCACAATACTAGAATCACAATACCATGAATACAACTTCCAATAATAAACAGATCATGTCTTCCACCTAAGAATTTATCCACAAACAAGAATCACAATACCAGAGCTAGACTTTCATAGAATACTTACACCAAGCCATCATTTCGCTCATTCACAAATATCATATTAGTACTAATTCCATTCACAAAAATCATGGTTAGATAAATTTACATTTATTCTAAGCTAGCATTTACATTCTATTGAGACAAAAAACAAAAATTACATCCTCACACAAATTGGCCAACAAAACTTGCCCATTGGGTCCGAATTACATTAATCTCTCCTTGCTTATATGCATCTTTTGTATTGAACTACAAAAAGGAAAAAAAAAAAGAAGATAAATTCAACATAAGTTTACGTCCATTTATTAAATTAAAGCTAGAACTATATAAAAAATAAATAATTTACGTATGAGGCTAGTAATGGGAGTAGTAGGATATGCACTATTTCGTGTATATACTATTGCACATAGTACCCGCTCCTACAGAATCTAATTGATGATGACACTGCATATAAAGAAGTTGAAAAAAATCGTTAAATTGTTATAAAGAAGTCGAATGAACATAAATTGTTAAAAAATGAATACAAATTTACCTTTACAGGTTTCCATTATTGTGAAGAATGATAGAGATGCACTATAAGGTGTACCATTATTGTAAAGAATGATGGAGGAAAATACTTCTCTAAGAGGTATAAAGTGACAACGATATCCTTTTGCATACCCTTTAGCTGAGATGAATCGATCGCCTTGTAACATATAGCATTAAAGAAGAAGCATAGGCGAGTAATTGCAAGTCTTACATGTTTGGGTAAAATATCACGAATGGCTACCGATAATAATTGTTGCATAAGAACGTGATGGTCATGCGAGTTAAGTCCGTAAAGTTTCAAATCTGTGAGCGACACTAAACTTTGAATGTTTGATGAATAGCCTTCAGGTACTTTAATTTCTGATAGTACCTTACAAAAGCTCAATTTCTCAGCTCGTGTTAATGTATAACATGTGGGAGGTAAAAAGACTTTTTTCTCTCCTACTTCAGGGGCTAACTCTAATCTAATGTTCAGTTCTACCAAATCTAATCGAGTCTTTATTCCATCTTTTGTTTTATCAGGAATATCAAGCAATGTGCCAATAAGATTTGCACATACATTCTTTTCAATGTGCATCACGTCTAAACAATGTTGCACGTCAAGATACTTCCAGTATTCTAACTAAAAAAGAATAGATTTTTTCTTCCAATAAGTTGAAGTGCTATCTCCACTGTTCTTTTCTTTGATACTTTTCTTATCAAATGAATATTGATACTTACTTGTTTTTGCAAGAATTTCTTCCCCACTCAATGGTTCTGGACCAAATTCTAATTCTTGTGTGCCATTAAAAGCTTTCTTTTGTTTTCTATATGGATGATGGTGGGGTAGAAACTTGCGATGCCCGAGATATGCCATCCTCTTCCCTTTTGGTAAATAAGTGGATGAAATATTTCTCCACAAATTGGAATGCATGATAATCCTTTAACGACAACACAAGTTACCATATGAAGAAAATCATTATGGTCCATAATAAAATGCTTTAAGCATGAAACGTTTTTCTTCTATGCATTCATAAACATTTTACCATCTTTCAAAGTGCTTTCAGTCATCTACTAACGGAGCTAAATAAACACTATGTCATTTTCTGGTTGTTTAGACTAGATATTAGTTCAGTCAACATAAAAATTTTGCTTCATGCACAACCATGGAGGTAGATTTATCACTAACATCTGGCCAACAACTATATCTACTACTAAGATCTCCATGTGGATTTACCCATCTGTCGAAAGCAAGACGAGATTTCTAGGGTTGACCCAACTCTGGCACAAATTGTCTATTTTTTTCCGATAGGGCATCTTTGGGATGTTTATAATAACCATCTGTTTCTTTTTTTTTAGTTGACACGTCAATAAACTGCTGTTTCTTTACTTCAAACATTTTTCAAATCTTGGAATTGGGGGGAAATACCACATGACTTTTGCTGGGATATTCTTAGCCCTTTCGTTTAATTTTTTTTGAAGCTTCATATCTTGACGTAGTCACAAATGGAGATACATTTGCATTAGAGGGTTCTTTTCTAAACAAGCAACATCATTTCTCATGCATGAATCTTTTCGTACTTCATTCCAAGAGTACCCACATCTTTTTTGCTTCATAAATAGAAGTGAAATTTCATTAGGACTAGGAATATGTCATGAATTAATTCCAACAACTTAGTGACATCTTATCGCTCCATCCAAATTATAGCTTTTAAATTATATAACTTTACCAATGTAGATATTTTGGAAAAAGTTTTACACTTGGTACAATGGTTTCTTCGCATCATCTAAATTCTTCAAAATTATCGGAGATTTTTCCTCCACTAAAATAGTTATTATATGCAGCCTTAAACATTCCAATTGTGTCATCAACATCAACATCATTCTCATCAACTTCGTCTCTTTCACTAGTAGACACATTTTCATTGTTTCTCTTAATCGGTAATGATTCACCATGAAAAATCCATGTCTGATAACTTTGATTTATACCATTAAAAAATAAGTGTTCTCTTATTTTTTTCACATCTAGATTCTTTGCATTAACACATTTCAAACATGGACAACTTATGACATTCGGTATATTTGAATGTTGTAGACCATTTTTAATAAACACCTTGACCCCTAAACCATACTCAGCTGATATTCTATTCATTTTTATCCAGGACTTATCCATGATTCTAAAATATGCAACTTAATCTACAAAAAAATAAAAATAAAAAAATAACAAGGGAAAATTTAAAAGCATAAAATTATGATTGTAAATATGCAACATCAACAAATTTAGAACAACTAGACTTTTAAGATCAACTCTAAGAAACTACAGAGACCTACAAAAAGATCAACTCTCCACCATAAGATCAACTCTCCAACACTATCGGTCTTCTCCAAAATAGAAACCTGTAAAGGTATATTTGTATTCATTTTTTAGAATCCTACAGCCTAAACAATGTGCCTATTAGATCTCAAAGTTTAGGACCAAAATGATCTCTAAATTTCAAAATGTAACAATCTTGTCTTTGTTTTTGGATATTAAATTTTCTAAAGTTGTCTTCTCTTTCTTTTTTGGTCAACATCCTTGGGCTGTGGGGATGCAATGCCAACTCTTTTGGAGAACAACCTAATGGTCCTGTGTTGTGTATCCAAAATTTTCTCCCTCCATTTGCATATAAATTCTATACACAATTTAAATCACATAAAAACAATAAAAATTGAGAATCTCACACCCCGAAATCAAGTACAAAGATATGTATCGATTACACAAAATATAAAAACTAAGAAGGTCGAAATAACAAAACTTCCACATGGACATGAAAAATCTCTAATGTCTATTTTTTTTCGAAATTAATTATACTTTTAATCTTTAAGATTTAGTCGATATTTTATTTTTCCCTACGTTACTATGATCAACTACGTTCCTATGATCACTTTTAATCTTTAACAAAACTTCCACATGGATATTTTATTGTAGGAGTGTTGATAATTAGGAAGAGGGGAAAGAGGAAGAAGCTTCATATTAAAACCTGAATGGCCAGCTTGACGTGTGCAAGAAAAGAAGGGATTTTTTGGGCAATTGGTTCATAGGTTAAATTTGATGCATAAAAGGCAACTAATAGATCATTCTGCCCAATGTCAATCATGTATATTCCTTTCTTAAAACCTTCTTCATCCATCATCTTCTCTGTTTTACCTACCATTAAAATTTAGGGTTCTCTTTTATTTAGTTTTACCTGCCCAATGTCAATTCTCCAAAGGATTTCAAAACGTAACAAGTGAGTTGGAAGGGAACTACAGTTTTTTCCCCTTCTCTTTCTTCCTTATATTATTCGTACTTAATCCAACGTGAAATCTGATATGTTTCTTCCTTGCTGCAAACTTTCTAAAATATAGCCTTGCTCTAGCATTTCAAAGTGTAGTCTTAAAATTATTAACATACTCCCTTGATATATTTTATCTTTGTATTCACATCTTGATGCCAATTACTATGATCATGTTCGATACTCTCTTGATGTGTTTTACAACAAATTGGCTACGCATCGATGAGTACAAAGGGTATGTTTGTTTTTTTTCTATACTTCATAATTATAAACAAAGGGTGCAAATGTTCAGTACAACACAAACAATCAACTTGCTAATTACAACATTGATTCATTGAAAACTCAACGACACAAAAAAATACAATTACAATTTTACAATACCCCACCAACTCTCTAACCCCACGCTATTACCTTTTTTATTATCCTCTACTCATTTTATCAAAAATACCCCTACCATTCTATAATACTTGACTTTCATCATTTTATCAAGAATATTGGGCCTATCTTCGTACTTGTAGAGAACACTACGACATGAAATAGGGTGATAAAATGTATCTTGAAGATCGAAGATTGAAATATGGAGTGGGAACAAAGAAAATTTCACCTTTGAATGGATCTAACCCAAAGATTGAAGATTGAAATAGATCTC
>NW_024063656.1:0-45995 GCF_009727055.1 Benincasa hispida | reverse complement strand
GACTTTCATCATTTTATCAAGAATATTGGGCCTATCTTCGTACTTGTAGAGAACACTACGACATGAAATAGGGTGATAAAATGTATCTTGAAGATCGAAGATTGAAATATGGAGTGGGAACAAAGAAAATTTCACCTTTGAATGGATCTAACCCAAAGATTGAAGATTGAAATAGATCTCCAGACAACCAACGATAACCCGCCGGACACCCACTGAAAGAAACCCACACGACCAGCTCTGGAAAACCAACGATAGCCCACCTGAAATCGGACAACGCCAAGCTCACTTGAAATCGGACACACAACCCACGTGACCAGCTCCGAACAACCAACGATAGCCCACTTGAAATCGGACAATGCCAAGCTCACCTGAAACCTGAAGGCAATAGTGAAGACAACCCCATCGAAGGCAAACGGCCGACCAACAGCTACTGAGAGAGGAGAGAGTTTGTTTGGGTAGGTGAGACCAGCCGATCAAGGGTTTGAGTTTGAGTTTTGGTAAAGTGAGAGAGCTGAGAGAAATGAAATTGTAGGTCTTCACGCGCGCGAGAGGGAAATGAAAATTTTGATAAAATAAAAAAAAAATAATGGGAGGCCTTCAATGTCGGTTTTAAACCAACATTGAAGATCTGTTTTTTTCAACCGACATAATACATCCGATAATACTATTTTCAACCGACATTGAAGCCCGAATTTCTTCTAGTGATTAAATTCTTTAATTACATTATTCACCATCAACTATCGAGCACTCCATTAAAGATTGACAACTACACTCTTTGCACTACAAATATATTTTTATGTCCATTGGATATAATCAATCAACAGTACGATGATCCTTCACACATTGCTCGTAAGTACAGTGGGGCTAAATTACCCTTTTTCCCCTGTAGTTACATCTAACTCCTTAAGTACCACTCATTCCTCTAAGGAACAATAGATCATAGTCCCACTTGTTGGGGTTGATGCCCTAAATCTCGTAGGGTTCTATAGTTTATAAACGTTGTATGAACAAACTTTTTATGTGATTAATAAAATATATCATATATTTTATTCACTTTATCTATAAAATATGTGATATTTTAGTTGCATTAACCACAAACCAATAAACTAACATCCAAGATTATCTTTGTAACTTAAACACATATGTGCAGACATACAAGTGGATCATGCTTAAGTGATAACCTAAATGGTTTGTAGTAGATGGATAAGGTTGGGTACCTTATCCTGTGACACTACGAGTATAACCCATTTTGTAGGTGCTACAATTGTTGTAAAGTGCTACAAATGATTTGATCCTGATCATTCATGTATTAAACATGCGAGCGAGAATATTCTATACAAAGGAGTTTGTATAAGACTAGACCACAAAATGTTTAGTCTCATTATATAACACCATTCATATAGAGACTTACATTTCACGAGGATGACCAAAGGTAACATGACGTGAATCTTAAGTGAGTTGTGAACTCTTGCCTATGAGGATGGTCCTTTGATTTGTATAGGTGAGAATGGCTAGACGCCGACTCAACAAGCCTACCATTTTGGGGACTCGTCTGATTAGGGAGCTGGGCAGCTACACAAGATGGAATTCACTCTTTTCCTGAGGAAGGGGTAAGTAGATAAATTGCTCCCTTATAAGCTGATTTTAGGTCTTGAACAATGTGGTGCAACCCTCTCTTGGCCCGAGAGGGGTTTAGTCATAGTGGGATTATAATCTATTGTTTATTCGAGGGTTAGTGGTACTTAAAGAGTTAGATATAACTACAGAGGCAAAACGATAATTTGGCCCAGCTGTATTGACGAGCAATTTGTGAAGGATCATCGTACTGTTGATTGGTTATATCTAATGGGCACAGAAATATATTTGTAGTGCGAAGAGTGCAGTTGTCGGTCTTTAATGGAGTGTCCGATAGTTTACGGATGATGAATAATGTAATTAAAGAGTTTAATTAATTATTCATGTACTGTTGGAGCTTTAAGCTATAGGTCCATGAGGTCCCCTTAGTAGCTCAAAAGGATTTAGTTGAGAATTAGTTTTTGGGTTAATTTGAATTGTTCAAATTAATAAAGGGATTTAATTATATATGATATAATATAATTGTCATAATGTATTTGATTTATTATAGCTTAATGGGAGGAAATAAATATTTGAATGAGATTCAAATATATTTCCTATGAAAGGGATTCATAGTTGATAAATTTAATATAAATATGATTTATATTAAATACCATATTATACATAAAAGAAACTATAATTTAGATTGTATGTGATACAATATTAAAACTATAGATTATATGTTATATTTGATATAATATATAATTTAATATAAATATAATACGATAAGTTAGTTATCATATTTATTTATATTATTTTATTATTATTTGAATAATATGGAAGGGAGTTACAACTCCCTTCCCAATCTTTTCTCTCCACCCACTTTAGTGGGTGGTTATGTTTTTTATGGCAAAATGGAGAATAAAAGAAAAAGAGTACGTTGAAGTTGTTGAATGATTGGGAGTTTTACAGAAGTGTTATGTGTTCTTGTGTTCTTGAGAGAATCCTCAATCCTCTTCCTCCACTAAACTTTGCCTCTAAACCAAAATAGTTAGAGCCCACCACTCTTGGGTACTCATCTTGAGAATACCGTGGACTCCATTGTGGTTGTGTCCGGGTTTCTGTTCGAGGTTATTTTGAAGAAGGCTTAAAAAGGGTTCATGTCTGTTCAAGGGAAGATTCGTGAAGAAAAAGGTCTTCAAAGGTGAAATTCTTGAAACCCTTTTTCTTGAATAGCATGTCATAATTTAACTAAATGCATATTTGTTGTATGTTTACAGCAAACTTAGTATTCAATAATTAATAGAATTTTGTGGTCCGATGAATGTAAAAGCTAGGGGAGGTTACAAATATTTCATTACTTTTATTGATGATTATTCAAGATATGGGTATGTTTATTTAATGCAACGTAAGTCTGAATCTTTTGAAAAGTTCAAAGAATTCAAGGCTGAAGTTGAAAACGTATTAAATAGAACGATTAAAACATTTCGATCTGATCAAGGTGGAGAGTTAATGGATTTGACATTCTAGAACTATATGAAAGAACCTGGAATTGTATCCCAACTCTCAGCACCTGGTACACCTCAGTACAATGTTGTATTAGATAGAAGAAATTGAACCCTGTTGGACATGATTCAGTCTATGATGAGTTACGCTTCCTTACCTGACTCGTTTTGGGGTTATGTAGTGGAGACTGCAGCATATATCCTGAACTGCGTTCCCTCCAAGAGTATTGCCAGAACACCTTTGGAGTTATGGAATGGTCGTAAAGCTAGTTTACGCCATTTCAGAATCTGGGGTTGCCCAACACATGTGTTTGAGGTTAATCCTAAGAAATTGGAACCACGTTCGAGGTTGTGCATATTTATAGTCTACCCCAAGGGAACGAGAGGTTGCTATTTCTTTGATCCTAAAGAAAACAAAGTATTTGTATCAACAAATGCTACTTTTCTTGAGGAAGACCACATAAGGGAATACAGACCCAAAAGTAAAATTGTGTTAAATGAGATTTCCAAAGAAACTACTGAATCTTCAATAAGAGTTGTTAAAGAGGCTAGTACTTCAACAAGAGTTGTTAAGTAGGTTCATCTAGTAGGTCAAATCCACCTCAAGTGTTGAGAGAACCTCAATGTAGTGGGAGGGTTGCGAATCCATCTATTCGTAATATGGGTTTAACTGAAATTCTAGCTATGGTGGTTGATGGCGAAGTTGAGGATCCATTGTTTAACAAAAAGGCAATGGAAGATTTTGACAAAGATGAATGGATCAAAGTCATGGATCTCGAAATGAAGTCTATGTACTTCAATTCAATATGAGATCTTTTAGATCAACCTGATGGGGTTAAACCTATAGGTTGTAAATAGATCTACAAGAGGAAACAGGGTGCTGATGGGAAGGTGCAATCCTTCAAGGCTAGGGCTTATACCTGGGTAGAGAGAGTCAACTATGAGAAGACTTTCTCGCCTGTTGCCATGCTTAAGTCTATTCGGATCCTCCTATCCATTTTCTCATATTATGATTATGAGATATGGTAAATGGATGTCAAAACTGCTTTTCTGAATGGCAATCTTAAGGAGATCATTTATATGGTGCAGCCCGAGGGATTCATAATCCAAGGTCAAGAGCAAAAGGTTTGCAAGCTTAATCGGTCCATTTATGGACTGAAACAAGCATCTCGATCTTGGAACATAAGGTTTGATACTGTGATCAAATCTTATGGCTTTGATCAAAATACTGATGAGCCTTGTGTGTACAAGAAGATCATCAATAGTTCAGTAGTTTTTCTAGTGTAGTTTGTAGATGATATCCTATTCTGGGAATGATGTAGGTTTACTGACTACAATTAAGAACTGGCTAGCGACCCAATTCCAAATTAAATATTTGGGAGAGGCTTAGTTTGTTCTGGGAATTCAAATCTTTCGAGATCGAAAGAACAAAATGCTAGCACTATTTCAAGCATGTATATTGACAAGATGCTTGTCAAGTATTCAATATAGAACTCCAAGAGGGGCTTATTGCCTTTCAGGCAGGAAGTTACATTGTCTAAGGAACAGTGTCCTAAGACACCTCAAGAGGTTGAGGATATAAGACAGATCCCCTATGTGTAGGATTGTATCAACATCAACGGAAGCACAAGGATCATCTAAGCACTCAAACTCACTAATTTTGGTATAATATAAAGTATGCTTCTGCAGAAAAAATGGATTTCAAGACATACCTCTGATAGAACTTCTTCAAAGCTCCTTCTCCAGCTGCAATCTTCTCCATATCTTGTTGTAGACCACCTCAAGATCTTTCCTCCTATTTTTTTGGTGCTCTAGATTGAGTTGTGGGACTCAAAACAAGCTTGAATCAAGGGATGAAGGAGAAAAGCTCACTGATGCAACCTTGTTGAAGAACCTTTCTTCAAACCAATTTTTCTCTCAAAACTTTTTTTATTGCATGCCCGATTTTCACTCCAATCTCTTCATTATATTGCAAATCAACATGCAAAGAGGAGAGTTGCATGATTTGTAGCTCATACTTGGAGAAGACAAAGGCAAGAAGTTGCTCCATGTGTGAGCTACTTAGGTGATGGATAATGGAAAAATCCATTTTTCCATTTTGTGTTTTAGTTTTTCAATTTTTTCAATTTTATCTAAAAATCAAATTTTGATTTAAAATATCTATTTGATTTTAAAAATTAAAAATTAATTAATTTCATAAATTAATTATTAAATAAAACTTAATTAATTTAATATCAAATATTAAATTAATTTTAACACATATCCATCTTTATATATTTAAATCATATTTAAATATATAAATTCTCCTATTTTGTTTAATTCTAAAATTAAACATAATTATATCTCATATAATTACTAATTCCCGTAATTCTAGTTTGAACGTTTCAAATTAACTTATCACGCTATTCTAGAGCTAGTCCGTTACGAGCTAGCAAGGGGACTCGTAGACCTATAGATCATGGGCTCCAACGATTCAAGATTAATTGGCTAAACTCATTAGACCAAATTAATCTCCATTTGTTAACTAATGGGTCATTCCACTACAGCCTATAGTTGCACTCCCCTCACTGTAGATATATTATGTCCATATGATTTAACCATAATCAGCAAGTCGATCCTTCACAGGTTGTTCGTAATAATGCTAGGTCAAATATCTGTTTTACCCCCAAGATTACGTCTTATTCCTCAAGTCCCTACTGATCCTCCAATGAACAACTGGTTTGTGATCCAATCACCAAACCAAACTCCCTTAGCCCAATGAGAGGGTGGGGCCTTTTGTTCAAGACCTAGATTCAATACTTGAGAGAATAACCTTTCTCCTATCCCTAAATCGGGTAGGCGTGAACTCCGTCTTGCACTCTATGTCCCTAACTATCTATCCAGTCATACCTCTGAAATGGGAGTCTTATTGAGCCGGTGCTATTGAGCCAACCCTCAACTATGCAAATCTAAGGGCAATCCTGAATAAACAGAAGTTCATAGTTAGCTCAGGATTAAGATCGAGTTACCTAGGTCATCTAGGTGAAATAGTTATTCATATATTATACATGCAAATAGGGATGTTCTATAAAAAGGAGTTTGTATAAGATCGGACCCCGAAATGTTTAGTTTCATTATATAATACCATTCATAATAGAGATTTACATTTCACCAAGATGACCATAGGTAACATGACCTGAATTCTGAGTGAGTTGTGAATTCCTACCTATGAGGGTGGTCCTTTGATTTGTATGGATAAGAGTTGCTAGACATCGACTCAACAAGCCTATCATTTTGGGAATTCGTCTGATTGAGGAGTTGGAAACACAGCTACATAAGATGGAATTCACTCTTTCCCCGATGAAGGGGTAAGTAGATAATTTGCTCCCTTATAAGCTGATTTTAGGTCTCGAACAATGTGGCGCCACACCCTCTCCTGGCCCGAGAGGGGTTTATTCATAGTGGGACTATGATCTATTGTTCATTAGAGGGATCAGTGGTACATAAGGAGTTAGATGTAACTACAGGGGCAAAACGGTAATTTGGCCCAATTGTACTTACGAGCAATTTGTGAAGGGTCATCGTACTATTGATCAGTTATATTCGATGAATATAGAATTATATCTGTAGTGTGAAGAGTGCAGCTGTCGGTCTTTGGTGAAGTGTTCGACAATTAACGGATTGTGAATAATGTAATTAAAGAGTTTAATTAATTATTCATATACCGTTTGAGCTTCAAGCTACAGGTCCATGAGGTCTCCTTGATAGCTCAAAAGGATTAGTTGAGAATCAGTTTTTAGTTTAATTTGAATTGTTCAAATTAATAGAGAGATTTAATTATATATGATATAATTAAATTA
This sequence comes from Benincasa hispida, assembly GCF_009727055.1. Taxonomy (NCBI): domain Eukaryota; kingdom Viridiplantae; phylum Streptophyta; class Magnoliopsida; order Cucurbitales; family Cucurbitaceae; genus Benincasa; species Benincasa hispida. Next base: position 39,097 of record NW_024063656.1, on the reverse strand, counting down.
TTTCAATTATACTATAATTGTCATAATGTATTTAATAAATTATAGTTTAATGGGAGAAAATAAATATTTGAATGAGATTCAAATATATTTTCTATGAATGAGATTCATAGTTGATAAATTTAATATAAATATAATTTATATTAAATGCCATATAATAGAGAAAAGAAACTATAGTTTAGATTGTATGTGATACAATCTTAAAACTATAGGTTATATATTTTATTTGATATAACATATATTTAATATAAATATAATATGATAAATTAGTAATCATATTTGTTTATATTATTTTTTTATTATTTGAATAATATGGAAGGGAGTTATAACTCCCTTCCCCATCTTTTCTCTCCACCCACTAAGTGGGTGGTTATGTTTTTTATGGCTAAAAGAAGAATAAAAGAAAAACAATTTTTCTTCTTCTTCTATGTTGAAGCTGTTGAACGATTTAGAGTTTTACAGAAGTGTTCTTGTGTTCTTAAGAGAATTCTTAATCCTCTTCCTCCACCTAAACTTTTCCTCTAAATCAAAATAGTCAGAGCCCACCACTCCTGGGTTCACACCTTAAAAATACTGAGGACTCCATTGTGGTTGTGTTCGAGTTTCTATTCGAGGTTATTTTGAAGAAGGTCCTAAAAAGGGTTTGTGTTCGTTCGAGGGAGGATTCGTGAAGAAAAAGGTCTTCAAAGGTGAAATTCTTGAAACCCTTTTCCTTGAATAACATGTTGTAATTTAACTTTAAATGCATATCTGTTGTATGTTTACTGTAAACTTAGTATTCGATAATTAATGGAATTTAGTCGATCCGCTTTCGCTCAATGTTCTCCTCAAAAGAGTTCCGTCAATTATGACTAAGCCTCTATCAGGCAGGGAGAGGGTGTGGCACCACATTGTTCAAAACCTGAAATCAGCCCTTAAAGAAGCAGTTTATCTACTTACCCCTGTTTTGGGGAAGGAGTGAAATCCATCTTGTGTAGCTGTGTTCCCAACTCCCCAATCAAACAAATACCCAAAATGGTAGGCTTGTTGAGTCGGCGATCTAGCCACTCTCACCCATACAAATCAAAGGACCGCCCTCATAGGCAGGAGTTCACAGCTCACTCAGGATTCAAGTCATGTTACCTATGGTCATCCTTGAAGGAAATCAAACTATGAAGATTTCCATGAGCAACGGAAGGGATCGTTCCAAATTCCATTTAGATTGAACATAAACAATTACAGTCTTTAAATGGAAACATACAGGTTATGCTTATACAGAAATTACAATCGAGTCTAACTCGATCCACGAACAACCAATAGTTCCTCGAACCCAATCGAGTCTAACTCGATCCACGAACTGAGTGAGGATAACACCATAATAGTTACCTTAGTATTCTTGGTATGAGAATCCAGGAGTTGTGAGCTCTGTATGATCTTGGCTTGAGGAAGAGACTGGAGATCTACAATCGAGTAGATGATTGAGCAAGTGGGAGATAAGAAGCTGGTCTACCGTATAGACGATTTGCTCGATCGTTTAGTAAACGGCAGCCTATCGCATAGACTGTGCTACTCAATCGTGTAGCAAAGATCAGCTGAATGACTATCGTATAGTCAACTCTACATGATCGTTTAGTCTCTTTCAACGCTATCGCTTAGTGAAACTCTTTCACTTGATAGCTTGTCTCCGTGAGAACTTTCCGAATGAAGCAACTTTTTAATTTTAGGAAAAAAAATTTTCTTTTATCTCAAGGTTACCATAAAACTTCTAATAACCTTCCACTCAATCGATTATTAGAGAAAAAGAATTAATTATCATATAATTAATGTATTATAAATAAATATGTTAATGAACTTATCATATTATATTTATAACTTATAGTTTTAATATTTCATCATATGAAACATATAAACCATAGTTTTTTTTTTCTATTTTATGGTACTTAATGTAAATCATATTTATATTAATTCCTCCAAGTATGTATCTCATACATCACACCAATTATATCACATATAATTGAATTTTCTCTTGATTTGAACACTTCAAACTAACCCAAAATCCAATTCTCAACTTGAACCCATTGAGCTACCAAAGGGACCTTACGGACCTGTAGCTTGAAACTTCAACAGTACGTGAATAACTGACTAAACTCTTTAGTCACGGGATCCACTATCCGTTAACTGTCGGGCACTACACTAAAGACCAACAGCTGCATTCTTTCAGATATATTTCTATGTCTATATTAACCAATCAATAGTGCGATAACCCTTCAAAGATTGCTCGTAAGTACAGTTGGGCCAATTTATCGTTTTACCTATGTAGTTACATCTAACTCCTTAAATACCACTGGTTCCTCTAAAGAACAATAAGTCATAGTCCTACTATGACTGGATCCTCACTTCCAAAGAAAGGGTGTGACCACTATGTTCAAGACCTGGAATCAGCCCTTAAGGGAGCAATCTATCTATTTACCCCTGCTTCGGGGAAGAAGTGAATTCTATCTTGTGTAATTGAGTTCCCAGCTCCCCAATCAGACAAATCCTCAAAAAGATAGGCTTGTTGAGTTGGCAATCTGGCCACTCTCACCCATACTAACCAAATGACCGCTCTCATAGGCAGGGGTTCCCAAAACACTCAAGATTAAGGTCATGTTACCTATGGTCGTTTTAGTGAGATGTAAGTCTCAATTATCAACGACATTATATAAAGAGACTAATCATCTTGTGGTCCGGTCTTATACAAACTCTTTATATAGGACACCTACGCTTGCATGTCTCCACATGAATGGTCAGAATCAGACCATCTGTAGTAGTTTACAACATTTGTAAACCTCTATAAAGCGGGCAGTATCCGTAATGTCACTAAGATAAGGTATCCCTCCTTTATCCTTATACTACAGACCATTTAGGTTATTACTTAATGCATAATTTACTTGTATATCTCATTTATATGCTTAAGTTTACATAAAATAATCACGGATCTTTGTTTATTGGATATGAATAAATGCAAATAAAATAACTCTTATTTTATTAATAACAATGTGTACAAACTGTTTACAAACTACGAGACTCCGGGAGAATTAGGACACCAATCCCAACAATCCTAGTGAAATGTAAGTCTCTATTATGAACGGTGTTATATAATGAGACCAAACATGTCATGGTCCGGTTTTATACAAACTCCTTTGTATAGAATATCCTTGCTCGTATGTCTAATACATGAATGATCAGGATCAGATCATTTGTAGCACTTGAAAACAATTGTAACACTTACAAAGCGGGCCATACTCGTAGTGCCACAAGGATAAGGTACCTAACCTTATCCATCTACTACAAACCATTTAGGTTATCATTTAAACATGATCCACCCGTATGTCTTCACATACATGTTTAAGTTACAATGATAACCTAGGATGTTAGTTTATTGTTTTGTAGTTAATGAAACTAAAATATCTAATGTTTTATAGACAAAGTGAATAAGATATCGTATATTTTATTAATCACATAATGAGTTTGTTTATACAATGTTTACAAACTATAGGACCCTACGAGATGTAGGGCATCAACCCCAACATAGAGATCCTCGGTGTCCTCCTCCCAGATTTCACTACTCAGTCCATAAGGGGTGTGGTGCCCATGCGTTGTGTGGAAGTGGCAGTGAAGGCTGATTTGTCTCACCAATATGCGACCTAGGAAAATTATGTGAAGTTGTAAGGCTTTAATCATTTGAGTCATCAACAGGTGCTGGAGGTGGAAGTAGAGCTTGACATGCTGACTTCTCAAGATCTAGAGTCTTTTCTTTTTATGTTTCTTCTTCTTACGGAGAAGGCAACGAGGGTGTCTTTTCATGCAAATCAGAAGGCGGGGGAGAAGAGATTCGTTTAATGACCTCCTTATTGCGCGGAGGTGGAGACTACTCTTTTAAAACTTCAAGCGGCAAAAAGATGGTTGGAGGAAGAGGAGATATTTCTGTTGGTGGTTCCAAGGAAGGGGGAATGGACACATGCTCTTCATTATGTGGTGGTGAAAAGGTAGAATGCGACTCATTAATTTCTTCTTCTTCAACTACTTTCTCCGAGCTTGCTTCTTTGACAACCTCTTTCACCACCTCCCTTCGTTTAGGCTTTAGAGGTTGTAGGTAATGAACCGTTTGAGATTGTGAAGGCCATTTTTTTTAGCTACTTCAGGACTATGCGATGAATTTCTCAGCAATCTTTCAAGGACTTTGTTGGTGATGACACCGCTAACAGGTTCCTCTGGCTCATCCCTCATTGATGGGATAACATTGATGCAAAGCCTCATGACTGTAGAAGGGAGAAATAATTGGCCCTTTGACTTGTAAAACATCCTTTGAATCTGAGCTTCCATGATGCGACCAACATCCATTGGAATACATTGCATGATGCAATAGATGGCCATCACCCTATCCTTAGAGATGGAGTGCTTGTGCATGGTTGAGATCAACTTCCTTTTCAGAAAATAAAGCCACAAATTAGCCTCAGGTGTTAGGCAATTTGGGGCCAATGTCATGACTCCCTTAGAGGGATCACTGGTACTTAAGTAGTAAGAGATAATTACAAGAACAAAACAGTAATTTGAGCCAACTGTAATTACGAATTGCTAGTGAAAAATCGACTTAATGTAATGGTTAAATTCATGGATGAAGAAATTTCTAAAGTGCAAAATTCTATATAACTCTTATATTAAGAAATTAATAGAAATCATATAGTAAATGTACATTACTTTAATATAACTCTTATATTAAAAATAATACATACATACTATATGGACATGCCATCATATATTATAACTATTATAAATTTGATGCATGAATGTGCTTTTATTATAAAATATAACTCTTATATTAATTAATGAAATTATATAAACATGCATTTAAATATAACTCTTATATTAAAATGCATGAGAATGCTTAACTTAATCATGCAACTATAGAATATAGCTCTTATTTTAAAATAATGCATGAGTTTATGTTTATCCTATGGTAGGATTTATATTATATGACATACAATATGACATATAAATAATTAAAATCATACATCATATGTATAATTAAATAAAAACAACAATATTAGACCGAAATTGGCATCCTAAACATTAATTAAATTAATATAACACTTACATTAATTTAATGATTGAAAATATAATTATTAATTAATTATTGCAAATTAATAATTAAAAAATGAAAAAACTACAAAGAAACTGTTGGAGGGGCTCGAACCCACAATCTGGTGGTATCCTGATGCACGCGCTGACCATTCGGAGCGTTTCAACGCTGGTTTTTATGTTGTCGTAGTGTTGGACCACAGTGCGGCTGGAGCGTCGCAACGCTGTAAGGCAGAAAGTCTGCTCTGCTTCGCTCGTTCATTTGATTTTCTTCATTCTTGCTCCAAAATTTCACCAATTGAAGCCGAAACTCCATCACGAACAACACGGACAATTACATACTCGATTACATGGAATTAAAGATCCAAAACACTGGGCAATTACAACTTTAAACACTTTTAAAGCAGTAAAATCTAGGCCAATTTCGAAACCATACAATATGCAAAAACCCATACATTCATAATGCATCATGCACCCATCAAAACTCTGAACTAAAGTTCCAAAAACAAAATTTAGAGATTCGAGATGGCTCTAAAACCAATTGAACGGATTAGAATTCCCCACAACAAAAGTAATTAGATGCATTAATCTCCAAATTTTATTTTACAGAATGCAGAAAATTCATAGCGATGGAAACTATGGAAAAATATAAACCTAAGCATGCTTTCTATAGTGCAAATTAGAGAGGAATGGATTAATAAATCACTTATCCGTCAAAGACCAATTCTTCGCGTTCCTCTCCAATTTGCATCATCTTCTTCCAATCCTATGAACACCGCAACTGGACACCACTATGAGGTCTTCCCCGTTATTCTCAGGGACGAGAATTGTGCAGAGTTGTGGGCTTGCACATAAGTTTGGCAGGAAGGAAGGAGAAAAGAATTGAGAGGAAAAAAATTTCTCTATAAACAAGACAAAGAGAAGAAGAAGAACCAGAGAGAGAGTGAGAGAGGGAGATAACTTTCTCTCTCCTCACTTGTTACATGAGAGAATGAGAGATTAAGGGGTGGGGGAGTTGTAACTCCCACCCCTTTATCAAATTTGAAATAATTAGATTCAAATTCTAAATTTGAATTTAATATATATATTAACCGCTTTAATATATATTTAAACTATATGTAATATTGCATATAACATATAAACTATAGTTAATATTATATCACATATAACATATAACCTATAGTTAATATTATATCACATATAACATATAACCTATAGTTAACATTATATTACTTATAACATAAACTATAGTTTATGTTCTCTCAAATAACCTAAGGTATTAATATGAATCAAATCCATTTTAATTTTAACCTATAGTTTTTATATGAATCACATTCATACAAATAATAATTAAATCATATTCAAATTAATTCTAACATATAGTTTCTAATATAATCATATTCATATAATTAATATTTGAATCATATTCAAACATTTATTTCTCTCATAAAACTATATAAATTTAATACGAATCATATTCACATTAAATATAGCATATAGTTTTTTATATGAATCATATTCATAATAAATAAATATTTGAATCATATTCAAATATTTATTTCTCTCATAAAATTATATTTAAATTTAATATGAACCATATTTACATTAAATTTTAATGTATAATTTTTATATGAATCATATTCATATAATTAATATTTGAATCATATTAAAATATTTATTTCTCTCATTAAAAATGTAATCAAATACATTATATTATATAATGTATCAATATACACTATTTAACTGTATCTTATACAACTAATTCCCTTAATTAATTTGAAACAATTCAAAATCACACCAAAATTAATTTGAATTCCCATTAGTTCTCATTGAGCTAATGAGGGATCTTATAGACCTATTGGAGCTCCAACGATATGAGATTAATTAATTAAACTCTTTTAATCAAATTAATCAATATTCATTAACTGTCGGTCACTCCACTGAAGACCGACAGCTGAACTATCTTCGCACTAATAGATATATTTTATGTGTCCATTAGATATAACCAATCAACAGTGCATTGACCCTTCATAAATCGCTCGTAAATTACATTGGGTCAAATTACCGTTTTAACCGCTGTAGTTACAATCTAATTCCTTAAGTACCACTGATCTATCTAATGAACAATTAGTCATAATCCAATTATGAAAATAAACCTCCTTTGAGCCAGAGAGGGGAGGCGCCTCATTGTTCAAGCCCGGAATCATCCCTTTAAAAGAGTAATTTATCTTCTACCCTAACTATAGGGAAGGAGTGAATTCTTCTTATGTAGCTATGTTCCCAACTCCCCAATCAGAACGAATCCCTAAAATGGTAAGCTTATTGAGTCGTGAATCTGACCAATCTCACCCATACAAATCAAAGGATTGCCCTCAAGGCAGGAGTTCAACAACTCACTCAGGATTAAGTCAAGTCACCTATGGTCATCCTAGTGAAATGTAAGTCTCTTCCAGCACAATGTTATTAAAGATAGACTTAACATTTCGTGTTCGGTCTTTATACAAACTCTTTTGTATAAGATACCCCCACTCATATATCTCCACAAAAATGATCAGGATTAGATCATTTGAAGCATTTTACTATAATTGGAACAACTAACAAGTGGGTTGTATCAGTAGTGTTACCTGGAGAAGGCACCCAACCTTATCCATATACTACAGACCATTTAGGTTATCACTTAAACTTGATCACCTTAGTCTCTACATACATGTAGTGCCCACACACGGAAGTCATGGGTGATCATTGGTTCGATGCTTCGGGCGAAACCCATTCCCAGGGTGTGACGGGGTAATTGCAGGGCCCCGGGTACATATTCACCAGGTATGTTAATCTATGAAACAAATCGGGGGATGGCCTATAGCTTATCGAAAAGAAAGACATTCTTTTTTTATTTTAAGTTTAAGATTAAATTAAAAAAAAAGTTATATCAGCAAAACAGAAGAAGGTAATTAAGTTACATCAGATAACATTGGATCTAGGTTAATGGATTATTGCACAAGTAATACAAAATTAATCAACCATTGACCCAACGAACATAAAAGTACGAGGCTTTAAGGCATACACCCCAGTACCCTTGTTAGCTTTAAAGCAAACTATGAGGCTACGAACATAAAACAAGGACTAAGAGTTTTGAAAGAATTTGAATTGTTTAAACTAAATTAGGGAATAATGTTTATTGTATATGATACAATTAATATAATGTATATAGATACACTATAATATAAATTTAATTTTGAATAAGATTCAAAATTAAACTTTATAATAAAAGAAAATGTATTATTTGAATATGATTCAAATTCAAATAATTAATATGAATATAATTCATATTAAAACCATAGATTAATAAATGTGAATGAGATTCATATTAAAGCCATAGTTTATGAGAGAGATGTGTATTTGAATATCATTTATATATACATTTAATTAAATATGAGATATTTAATTTAAAATCAATCAATTAATTAATTATTTTAGTTAAATGAATTTCATTTCATTTTAAGTAATAAATAAGAAACGTGTATTTTTTTTAAGGTAAAGTTGATTGACCAAAGGTGTATGAGTGATGAAAATGAGAATAAATATGGACTAAATGCAAACATACACTGTCGATGAAGTAATAAATCTTGGAGTATTCCAAGAGCCGAATTCCACAAGACTATTTATGTAATTTAATTCTTCTAAGAAAGAGATTTTCGATGCAAACTAATGGATAACCATAAACAAGTGATTTTTAGGTTGAACGTTAATAAAAGCAGTAAACAAAAATGTTGAACATGAGTACAGTTATGTGCCAACCTTTCGGGGTCTATACTATAAGTGATGCAACTGCTTCATACGCAGACAGTGAAATATGCACGAACAAAATACTACTCTTATTTAGTATTGTGTCAAGTTCCTTTAGGAGATCTAAGCAGCTAATACCTAATGTTCCCATGGTTAGTTGAATCCTAGATCAATTAAAGTTCATATTCTTTATCCTATGGTGCCTCTTATTCCTAAAGCGACTGATGCTCTTATTCCTAGGTTGCTAGTCTCATATTTCTTTGTGACATTAGTTTATATCCTAACCTTCCTAGCATTAAGACTCCACTAGATTACTAAATTAAGTGATCAGTTTAACTTAACAATATTTTCTCATAAATTCAATAAAAGAAATGCAAAAGTCAAAGAAGTATGAAACATAAGGCTTGCTCAAGCCATAAAACCCTAAGATATTCACATAGCTGAATATCTTAGAGAATTTAGCTCATGATTAATAATAAATTACTAGATTTCATTCAATAAAAAATTAGAGCTACAAGATGATGTTCAACGGGTAAAAAAAGAAAATAAAGAACTACAATGAATGAATAAAAGAATAATGCTGGAAAATACAATTCTAAGGTGCCTTGAGGCAAATCCTCAATTTCTTAGTTTTTCCCTAGGTTGATTCTCCTTTTTCAAGGATAAATCTCCTTTCACCATACGCTTTCACGGGATGAGATAATCTAAAGCGCTAGATTGTTGCAAAATGACAAGACACTATGGAGAAATGGTGATGAATTCCACAATGGAGAGTTTTTGAAATGGGAGGCTTTTTCTTCTTTATATAGACCAAAATTGACTATGCGTGAATATGAAAAATTTGGGTTTTCTGATGCAGGCGCATCAAATAGAAATTTGCATAAACAATAAAAAAAAAAAAAAAATCAATAAAAAAAAAAAAAAAAAGCCTGCCAAAATTCACTAGAATAACTCCGAATTAGCAAATAACATCTTTTAAGCACAACTATCCCCTAGTGTCTTTTTTTTAACAGATTACGACTAAAATTAGAGGAAAATTCATGCAAGAATCCATTTTTAAAGTAAGTAGAAGTGCACAAATAAAGGCCCAAAAACATGCATTTCATTGCATGTATCAAAAGTTTTTTTTTCTTTCATATGGAGTTGGCTATTGCAAAAAAAAAAAAAAAAAAGAAGAAGAAAAACTCCTCCTCTCGTATCCATCTATCACCTCATCACATCTCCATCTTTTTATTATCTTTTTCAAGTTTTTTTTTGGACAAATAGTTCTGTACAAAAAAAAAATCTCCTCCACAACAAGATTTTTCGTCTCTTTCAAAAGTTCGTTCTCATAAACTGGTCCTTACCAAGAGAATAGTGGGGAAGACCTTATGGTGGCATCATAATATTGTTTGTGGAAAATCGGTTCGTTGAGGAATTGTGAAGACCTGGAGAAGTTTGAAGAACGGTTCTTCAAAAGTATGTTTCTTCTTCCCTCTAATTTCACACTTAACTCACTACAATTGATGTATGTTTCTTATCTTATGTGTTGTAATTTTGAAACAAAATAAAAGCAAAGTGATCGCTCGCTTTTGCTGTGGGATTTGATCCCTTTACTAGCTGGATATAATGACGATTTAGCCAATATTCTCTACAAGGACTGTCTCTAAGAGAAGCCCCAAACTAACAGCAAAAGTCAAGATCGTACACCTAAACCCCTCAAAAGGAAAGTCGGGCAAAATGTAATTTTTGCGATTTAACGCTACTTAATTATGATGGATGCACTCCAAGAACCTAGCTAGGTTTTAAAAAAAAAAAATATTTGGAGATATTCCAGGCAAAGCCACAAATTTGAGAATGATCTCAAACGAGCCAAATGCGATATGACCATACCAACGATAACGAGGTTGGTACGTCATATAATAGGATCTAGAGCTGCCAACAAAGCAATGAGTGAGTTATACCCCTAAGTTCAAATCAAAAGGTTCAACTTGCAATCAGTAGATCCGAGGAGTGAGAGCTAATATGGTAGGTGAATTTGGACATAATGAAATATGCCAACAAATAGAAAAAAGATAAAGATAAAAATAAGATAAAATAAATAATCTATGATAAGATTTAATTTTGTTTGGGATAAGAAAAATCTTATATCCTAAGCCTAGTAGATTTAAGATAAATCCTAGATCAAATTTCCTATAAATACATCATTATAGTTCCAAATGAGGGATAAAAAAATTTTCAAACTAAAAATTTCAAACTTCCTATTTATTATTTAATTCTCATATTGACGTTGGCATTAGAGTCCTTTTTCTTTATTTTGTGGGTTCACTTTCCCTCAAATTAATTTTATTGTTGTTGTCACATGAATGTGAGGTATGATTTTTCCCATCTGATGTTAACACATATCAAAACACATTGCAGCACGTCCATCTTCACATTTTCAAATTGATGAAAATATTGATAAATCATTGATGAATGATTAAAAGAAAGCATGTGGATGAAAATTTAATGTTTTGCAAGGGAGATGTAAGAAATCAAAACAAAATTTTTCCTTGATGATTTAAAATAAAGTAACAAGGTTTCATAATACCAAGTCTTTAAGTTTGATTTAATTTTAGTCTTTTAAGTTTTAAAATATTATGATTTTACTCATGAGATTCAAATTTTATTTTTATTTAGTCTCTAAATTTCAAGATTTACATTAATTTTAATTTTTCATTAAATGCTCATTCTTAGTAAATGTTAATATCTATTAATTAATTTAAAAGAGTTAAAAGAGTTTTAATTAATCAAGTTGTACTATTTTTTTTTCTATTAAAATTTTTTTTCTTAATTATTTTAAATTAATTAATAAATATTAATACTAAATATTAAGTAAAAATTGGAGATGGAAGATATAAAATTTAAATTTGAGAGAAAATTAATTAATGAAAAAAAAAAAAAACTCAAACATGAGTCCAAATTTAGATAAATCAAGCCTGGAAACCTAGAAGGTTAGAACCAAAATTTAATATTTTGGAGTGGAAAGTTAAGAAATAGAATTTTTTAATTTAAAATAAAGTAATGAAAAAGGTAAGAATACGAAAATTAAAAAAAATATATATATATAGTTTCTCCAAGTCTAAAGTACAACACACCCCCTAAAATGGGATAGGTCGTGTAAGCTAACGCCAAATGGAGAAGTCTGCACCGTTGGATCAAAAAAGATGTCGGGATCTGATATTCCGTCATCCCACCACCACACCTCACCTCGTACGTAAATCCCCAACATTTTCCCTCACACTAAAAAAAGATGGAAAAAAAAGAAAAAAGAAAAACATAAAAGTCAAAAAGAAAAAAAAAATTAAAAGATAGGGAGAGAGGAAGGGACAGGTGTCTCCTTATTTTGTTTTTCCATTCACTACATCAATTCCAAGTCTTTAATGACTACACGGACCTCACCCATTTGCACATTACCCCAAGCTATATTCCTCTGTATCCTCCAACATAATTCCTCACTGCACCCGCATTACACAACCGTACACATTTCGCCTTATTTCCACGTGGCGCGATGTAATAAATGAACGGTGATGATTTGGAGTTGTAGTTTTATATGAGGAGTAGAGGATGGGGATCTCGTGAGTGCTACGTGTTCGAAATTTGATGCTTGGTGTGGAGTAACGAAGGGCGCAATGATGTGAAGAAATGGTTGTTGAGAAAGGAATATAAAGAATGGAGTGGTCAAGTTGCTGCAGAACCCTGGTGGCGGAAGCGGCCGCGGAGGTGGCGGTGGTCGGGATTTGTTTTGACGAGTAAAAAGAAAAACCAAAATGAAGGATGCAAACCCAGCTCTGCCCAACGGTGGCTCTTACAGATCTTCTTCAAGATTTTCATCTTTTTTGGCTTCTGAAGATCGTGACTATCTTCTCTCTCCCACCGGAGCTCAGGTACTATTTATTTTTTAAATATCTAGTAAAAGGAACGACACAAAATGAACTTGGGTTTTAGTGTTGTCGTAGATATTAAGGAATGGTTCAGCTTGAATCAATAATTTTATGAATTTCTTTTATGAAAGGTAGAGAGAAATGATGGAGAGAAATCGACGTCCGTACCGTTTTCTCTTTCTGGGTGACGAGTATGGAGGACATAAGTATAAATAATGGTCGGAGGTTGATATTTTCTTGACAATAAATCGAGTATAGTTTAATTGACTTATAGTCTTGAAAATTTAGAGATTTGATTACAAAAATGGGTTTCCTTCGTATAAGACGAGACAAACTCTAGAAATAATTTGGGGTTTTAGAAACCTAAAACGCCATTGGATTTGGTTTAGTGAATGCTCAAGGGCTTTCTTGAATCCAAAACAACTCAAGAACGTACATAAAATCATACCATAACAAACCCAAATAGCTGTATTTTGATTTGGATTCATCATTTCTGATTGGATCTTTTAACTTTAAACTTATTTCTTTGATGTTTATGAACTCTGATGTTATATATAAATGTGAAGTCTGTCGATGGTCAGACTGGATTGTCGGTTGGATGGACGTTTTTATGTTTTGGGTATTGTTCGGTGCTCATTTTGGCACGAGCTGCACGTGGCAAATTCGTTGTCCAAATTTTTGAAGGCATTGAAAGGGGATTTGATGCTCTTTTTTTGTGACACTTAAACCTTTAGGACAATTGTCATCTCATTAAAGATCCAGAAACAAAATTTTCAAAATGTACTCTAATTAGGCAGAATAATTATCCTTTATTATTTGAAAACAAAATTTATGAAATTTGCTTACGTGGCGGGGTTTACGTGGAATAATCTTCTAGTACCACATCGCTTTCACACCGATTAAACCTTATACCCATCTTCCCAATCGGATTCTCTTTTCGCGGTGGCGATTTTGATTCTAATTTTAATTCCGGCGACTGTGCAGGTCAAAGTTTCGAATCTTGACGGCAAGGTTCTGGGTCTTTATTTCTCTGCCAACTGGTATCCGCCGTGCCGGAACTTCAACCAGATTCTAGTCCGAACCTACGAGAAGCTTCAAGATAATGGGTCAAACTTTGAGGTGGTTTATGTATCCTCCGACGAGGATTCCGACGCCTTCAATGAGTATCGTGCGAGTATGCCATGGCCGGCGATTCCATTTTCCGACTTAGAAACCAAAATTGCTTTGAACAGAAAATTTGAGATTGAAGGTATTCCGTGTTTGATTATATTGCAGCCACTAGAAAATAAAGATGAAACGACAACGTTGCATGAAGGAGTGGAAGTTGTTTACCGTTATGGAGTGGATGCATTTCCATTTACAAGGGAGAAATTGGAGCAGCTGAAGGAAGAAGATCGAGAAAAGGAAGAAAATCAGACTTTGTTCACTTTGCTAACAAATCAGTATAGAGATTATCTTTTGGGTCATCCAATCCCTAAACAGGTCTGTTCGAATTATCCCTCGAATAGCTGTTATAATGTGGTTGTCACTTTTATAATATTTCGAAAGGAAAAATATTTAGGTGCATGCTACCACCAAATTCTCCGATCATTAGTTTGCAAGGGACGAATTATCCACACTTTTTTTTACAAATATTTTATTATTACTTTCAACCAACTTCCTCGACCTTCCGACACTGCCAGGCGTCAGCCCCCATACATGGTCTTACGACTTTGCGGAGACCTGTTTTTTGGTAAACAGTCGCCCGGGCCTAGTCATTGCGACCCCCTTTGTGAGGAGGCACCCCTTCTCCCGGACTATTTTGCCAAGTTTCTTAGAGAGAGTTGTCTCGCGATCCTAGGTATTCTCTACCTACCCACCTGTGTCGGTTAGGATGCACCTAACTATTACTCTTTTGAAAATATATATTTTCCATAGTTATTATATATAATGTGGTGTCACTTTTATAACCTTTCAAAACTATGTGTTTTGCACTCGGTCACGTTTATATTCTTTCGAAACTTTATTTTTTTGAAAGTTGTTATGATGTGGTTGTTGCTTTTATAATCTTTCAAAACTATTTCGAATAGTTATTACAATGTGATTGTCCCTTTTATAATTGTTTGACTTAGGATCAATAGGAGTAGTTAAGCGGTTATTGGGCATGTTTGGGTGTGATTTCGCGATTTCAATTTTTTAATATTTAGAATCATTTTGAAACATCTCATACTATTAAAACTGATTTTTGAATGATTAGAGACGTGTTTTGAAATGATTTTGAATATGGAAAAACTGATTTTAATTCAATCACTCCCAAACATGCACGTTGTATACAAATAGGAATTGAAGTAATTTGCCTTTTCCTTGATAGGAAATCAGTAGTGAAAAATTGATGAAGTTCCCTTCAAGAATTGGAAGTGAAGTATGAAACAACATGGAAGATGAAAATATGGTCAAAACTTGAAAAATGGAAAGTGAAAATGGATAAAAAGAAGGTGAAACTTTTTCCTTGAATAGATATCAAAGGAGGCCTCAAATTAAGAGAATTTTTCAATGCTATCCGAAGATTTTCCTCCTCTCTACATACCCCTTATCATAATCATTACAAAATGGTAAAGCCATAGCCACTTGCATCTTGTCATCTATATTCTATGGATATGTTTGAGAACTGAACATGTGGATCCCATACCTTTGATAACTTTGGACCAATTGCTGTTTATTGATGTCGGTCTCATTGATGCCCGATGGACCCCGATACTCACCAATTCCTGCTTTAAGCTTAAACATTATCCTCCCTTCTACTGTTCTATTTCTCTGTCTCTTTCTAGGTATCTTGTGGTTGATGGGATTCCTGTCTTCAGTTCATTGCTTTTATGATTTGGTTGGAGATTCGATATCTGACAATCGATCTTCTTTATTCCATCTCGTCTTTGTCGATTGAGTTGTTCTTACTTAGCTTTCGAGTCGAGTACTCTAATGCTGTTGCTTTTACATGAGATTTTTAATCATTATAGTGATGAATTAGGGATATGTATGGTATGGTTGTGGAGGGGTAGGAAAGTTGTTTACACTTCCCATTCATCTCTACGAGAAATGGATGTGGCCTTCCTTTTTTAATTAGGCCACATTTTTTAAGTTTTATTGGTGGAGAAGAACTGCTTCCTACTTGTCGGTTGAATGAATTGAATTCTAGATTTGAAAATTTTGTTATGTAGTTCTAGGTTTCCTTTAATAACCCTTTGAATTTGGTTTTCGGGTTTTGAAAAAAAAAAAATTATAAACACTATCCTCACCCATAAATTTTTGTATTTTGTTTCCATTTTCTACTAACATTTTGTAAAACAAAACCAAGTATTGAAGTAGTTTTTGTTTTTAGAACTAACTAGAAATTTAAGTGTTTGCTTAAGATTGGTGAAAACTATATTGAGAAAATTGAGAGCAAACAAGTATTAATTTAAAAAATAGAGAATTAAAAATTAAGGTCCCGTTTGGTGAGCATTTTGTTTTTAGTTTTTCAAAAAGTAAGCCTGTATAACCACCCGCTTCTATCTATTGATTTGTATGTTTTGTTATCTACATTTTAGTAGTGTTTTAAAAAACCAAGGTAAATTTCTAAATTAAAATAAGTAGTTTAAAAACTTGTTTTCTTTTTGGAATTTGGCTAAGAACCCATATGATTACATAGAAAAATATGAAAATCGTTATTAAAAAGATCGTGTGAGACAAGTACAACTTTCAAAAACCAAATGGTTACTAAATGCGGCTGAAATAGGTATTAATCTGGCCTTAGTTCTTGATAGTATATGGTTAACTTTAGTTCCACAAAGTATTGACACAAACTAATGTAAGTAAAAGAATGTTGTCGTTAGACCGCCCCATAATTTTGCGGGGTTATTATAAATATTCTAGACGTTTCTTTTCATTGTAGCTTGTAGATGGATCTTGACTTTGGAAATATTGCGCATTGAACTTGAGCTGAAATACTGGTATTATTTAGAAGACGTGACCGTGGTGGAGGATGAAGTTTTCGTGGTTTTGCATTTGATTGTATGCTTTCAATTGTTTACCTTTAATTGGATGTTGATTGTGCAGGTGCCTGTTGTTTCATTAGTAGGTAAAACCGTGGGGCTCTACTTCTCGGCGAAATGGTGTCTTCCCGGTATGTTCACGCCAAAGCTGATTTCGGTGTACAACA
This sequence comes from Benincasa hispida, assembly GCF_009727055.1. Lineage (NCBI taxonomy): Eukaryota > Viridiplantae > Streptophyta > Magnoliopsida > Cucurbitales > Cucurbitaceae > Benincasa > Benincasa hispida. Next base: position 22,141 of record NW_024063656.1, on the reverse strand, counting down.
AGATAAGGCAAATGGTACAAACGAAAGAAGACGAAGATTTTGAGATTGTTTTTGTGTCGAGTGATAGAGACGAAGATTCGTTCCAATCTTACTTTGGTTCAATGCCATGGCTAGCATTGCCATTTGGAGACCCAATGATTAAAGAACTCGCCAAACATTTTGATGTTCAAGGCATCCCTTGTTTGATAATCTTAGGTCCAAATGGTAAAACAATCACCAAACAAGGTAGAAATCTAATAAACTTGTACAGGGAAAACGCCTATCCGTTCACGGAAGCAAGATTAGAGGAGTTGGTTAAAGAAATGGAGGAAGAGGCAAAAAAGCTTCCAATATCCGTACGCCATGTCGGGCATAGACACGAGCTGAACATGGTGTCTGAAGGAAACGGGGGAGGACCTTTCATCTGCTGCGAGTGTGATGAGCAGGGTTGTGGATGGGCGTATCAGTGCCTTGAATGTGGATTCGAGGTGCATCCAAAGTGTGTCCAGACGAGCAAGGACCACGACTCTCCCGTCAATGGAAGGTGACATGCTGAAGGTGACCTTTTGCTACTTTTCAACCAAACTGAGATTTAATTGCTTGGTTATTTTAACTGTTTCTTTCTTTCTTTCTTTCTTTCTAATTTATAACCTCTATCCAAGTACACAATCTGCAGCTTGAAAACAATTTGATCGCTAAATTATTTTAGCGAGGGATTTACTCATTTCCATTTTCAAATGATTATGGATGTGGCATAATGTCTTGATGTGCATATAAGTTGTAATAAGCGAGGTTCTAGGAGTGTGAGTTGGTATATATTTGTTTGATTCTTTGAGTTTTCGAGTTGAAGAAACCATAAATGGAATGACCTTTTGGCGAGTTGTGTTTGATCAATGTTTTTCGACCTACAAGTAAGAACCCAAGTTGACTGGGCTCGAGTATCTCGGGTTCTTCTCGACGTGCCACCATTTCTCAGCTTGCTGACAATTCTTGACTCGCCCATTTATATTAAAGTTCTACATCCTGTGGAGGCACAAAGTCTTGTACTGGGCCTATAAATTGGGGTCATAGTGGTAGGTACGGTACCTTGTCTAAATTGCAGGTTTAGCCTATATGAATTATTGGTGGAAATATTGCTTCGTCTTTAGTAGGTCATTGAGTTAAAAAAAAAAAAGAAAAAAGAAAGAAGGTATAATCCGCTTCTTTTAAGGGTTATTAAACTTTTGTAAATGTGTATAGCTTAACTAGCATAACATAACGATTATCTAACTAGCATAATATAACGATTATCAACATAATTTAGTGGTTTGATTCTTCAAAAGAAAAAAAGATTCTTTTTAACTCTTGATTGTCTGTGAAATGTTTATCAATCTTTTTATGAACTTTTAACAAGTACTGTCTGGTTATTGTTTAAAAAACATTCTAAAATTTCTCAAAAAAAAAAAAGTTACTATCTATTATAAATATCATAAGTTAATTGTAACCATGTTTGGTATCCTGTGAATATTGACCATGTGTATTTGTGAGAAACTGAAGGAACTTTGGAGAAAGTTTCTATTTTTGATTTTATATATTTTATTTCCTAAAATTTAGTTATTTATTTTATATATTTATTTATTTTTACTATGTTATATTTCTTCGAATCGTATTCCTTTTGTATTTTATTTTTCCTTATGTTCCTAAGTGCTGCTACTATTTATGTTTATATTTTGAATTGGGTCTAAACTTGTAAACCTATTCCAATATCATTTTATTTCATTGATTTCAAAAGATAATCATCAGAAGAAATTATCATCATATAATTTTATATATTGTATATATTATAATAAGGAAATTATGGTATTAGAATGACATTCGATCTAGAGGAAAATTGACGTTATAATCATTGAGTTGAAAAATGTTCCTAAATTTTTCATTCCTCATCTACATCTAATGTCTCTCTTAACTTATAAAGTACTTCCAAGGTACTTTCAGTTACCTAGATCTCTAATTTGAGAAATATTATTGACGTGTAAAGACCTATCGTTTTGGCCAATCAAAGTTTGACACATTATTACAATAAAATTAAACTTTATTCAAGTTAGAGTCAAGAATTATTGTGTCTATTGTGTCGTTAAATTAAAATTTGGAGATAAATAAATAAATTAAAAAATAAATGTCACGTGTTTTTTGTTAATCAGAATAACAGATTTATTTAATTAACAGTGATTAAGCTTGGATTGGGCTTGGACTGGAATTACAAACGAATCAGGCGAGTAATTTAAAGTTGTTTGGATTCAAAGTTCATCTCAATTTGAGTTCATGGTGGAAATTCGGGTCAAAGAGAAGATTGGACTCAAGTCCATCTTTTGTCCAAGTTAAATCTTTGGGTCCAAAAGTAATTGGGTTCAAATCCATGTGAGACCTATGAAAAACCCCTATAAATTGAGCGTTACTTCTTTTGAAAGTTGAAGTTTTGAAGATCTGAAGAATAATATAATACTCTTAAAACTTTAAAGATTTAAAGGCTGAAGATCAAAGTTTTAAAGATCTTAACTTTGAAAATTTGAGGAATATAATATAATTCTCTTAAAGTTTTGAAGATCAAATGACTTTTAAATCCAAAAACTTTAGTTTCAAGAATAAGTCTACAAGTCAAATTTGCATTTGAGAGCGAGCTCTTAAACCCTCTGGATAAATCAACATTGAGAATGCACTTAAAATAAGTTTACTTTTCGAGATAAAACATTAAAAAATTAAATATTAAATATTGTACTTACTATATTAAATCTACAAATACAAATATTCAATTACAAGGATGAAGGTTTAAATTTCTATTCTTTTATTATTTAAACTAAACAAAAAATAAAATGTGCGCTTCTAGTTTGATTTAGGTTACATTGGACTTATGAATTTCTAAACTCATCAATTTTATCTTTGAGGTTGTATTTATTTTTATTTTAGTCAATTCAACAATTTCTTACGTTTATTAGTGACGAAAAACTAACGTGACACTTATCTTTTATTAAAAAAAATATATATTTAGGTATTAAAATATTTATTTTATTTGTTTTTCTTCTCTTACCCTTCCATTTCATTGTTTTACCATTCATGGCAACCGTCTCCTTTCGTGTTTGACTTGTACTTTTTTTTTTTTCTTTCTTTCTTGCCTTTTTACTCCCCTCTATTCTTTCTATCTTCATGTATATAATATACATATATCTTTTTAGAGAAAGGTTACACTACAAACATGCGTATGGTTTAGAGTAGAGATGTCCACGAGACGGGACGGGGCCAGGGATGCCATTCCCCTTCCCATCCCCGTTCCCCATTTCATTCCTCATCTCCACGAAATTTCCCATGAAGATCGGGGTGGGGATTTCCTGCGGGGAATTCACAGAGATCGGGTTCCCCGTGAGAAATTTTTTCCCGTTACCCTTTTTTTTTTTGGTAAAAAGTCAATTAATTTAAATCACTAATGCGAGCAAATTTTAATTAAATAATTAACTTTATCACTAAATTGTTTATTATGATTTGTTTTATATGACAATTTGAATTTAAAGATAAATTGCTCAAATTTTGGCCTAAAAAGCTAATTAATTTTTTCTACTAGAAAAAAATAAATATAAATCAAATTATTCACATATATAATCTAAATTTAAACATTCAATTTAAACATATGCATTATCTTTTCCAATAAATAATCAAATTTGAAATTTAAATATAATATTTATATATAATAATAATAACATAACATTAGATAACTATATTAAATAAATATGTAAAAGCTAATCGGGTCGGGGCCGGGGGCAAGGTCGGGGAATGCATTCCCAGTCCTTGTCCCCATTTAGCTCACGAGGATTTTTTTCCCACTCCCTTCCCCATTCCCAGCCTAATCGGGAAATCCCGTCACTGTAGGGAAATTGAACATCTCTAGTTTAAAGGACAAAAATTAGTTGATGAAGTTATCACACTCACAATAATAATTGTATATAGATTTAGAATCTACATGTCTTCTGATCGTTACCATCATAAATTTTAGATACTTTTATGTTTTACTTGTTTCACAAATATTGTCATGAGATTTCAGACAGAAATCTAATATACTTGTTTGTTTCACATGATTTTACTTTTAAAATTCAGGATATTACTATTCAAGAAACTTTAAAACTCATTCGACATGATTTTTTTAATACCCTTCATATTTGTGAGATTTTTATACTCGGGAATAAAGCTTGATTGATTAATAAATTAGTATCAATTAGTCATACTATTAATTTTAATTAATTATTAAATATAAATAAATATTTAGACTTACTAAATTTCAACTAATACATTTATCATTGGTATTTTATGTTATCTTAACTATTTAAATATAAAGTTTTATTATTAATTATTAATATTCTAATTAATTTAATGATTTTTTAACTGTGGGATGATAAGAAAATAGAAGTACTCGTATGAAGGAATTCTCAAAGTATTAGACTACGATATCTTGAGTTGATTAGCGTAGTAGAACAATGGATTAATGGTAAGAAAAAAATGATTGTAGTAATCCTTACTAACTATATTTATATAATAGTAATGGTTGTAAAGGTTGAACAGAAAGGTGAATACGAGAAAATAGACTATATTAAAATGAAATAGCTCGCATAGAAAGATTTAAGATCTTATTTTGGTACCTTTTCAAGTGATGATTTACATCGAAAAAAGGAAGTTGAAAAGAGGGATTTTTTCTTCTAAGAACCCAAGACACCAAAAACCTGTGCAAACACATAAAATTGGTGCCTTTGCATGCTGCGGATGGTGCTCGTGATGCCAGCGATTCCTATATAGCCAGTGGATTTGAAGCTGTAAACTCGGTGTTTTCGCACCTTTTCATTCAGTTAGGCCTCTACAATTGCTTGTGAGCTAGATCCCTTTCCCCGTACACATCCATATTGGCGCTGCTTGATAGTGACCTCTTTCATTTGGTAGGATGACGAAAAGCTACTTCAATGATAGAAATCTCTGGAAACTCGAAAGGGTCACCTTTGTTGGTAACCAAAGCGTCATAACATAATAAAAAGGAATGAGTTTAGCTCTTCTGACACAAGCATGTTATCATTTGTTTGCCCTCCACACGGACCGTCTTTCACATCCAACTATAGCAATGAACAATCAATTATAATTTTTCGATTGCAGTTTCAAAAAATTGCACTTCTATGTCAAAAAAATAGATTCAAGAAAATATTTAGAAAATCCATTCCAACCTAGATATGAGGAAGCAGTTTTGGGTTGCCTCCCTTCCTACGGATTCTCCCACTGACTTAGTGACACACATGTTGGAGATTTCATTTTGATTGGTTTTATATTTTTTCAAAGTCGTGGCTTCTGTAGATGTTGAATCAAAAGTCTTAACATCAAGTTTAGACATCATAATATTTCTTGCAGAATTTTTTTTCACTAATCTAAAAAAATTTGATAGATTGATTTTTTTCTAATATTTTCCTTTATTGTGGCGTGACTTATTTTCTCCTATTTGGGAGATGTTTCCTTTTCTAGATTTGTCTGTTAAAAGGGTTATCCTGGTATGCTTTTAAATGGAGAGGAGTTTTTATTATGCCAATTTGGTTTTTAAGAGCAAGACAATTTTTGTACTTTAACCAAACTGTTCTACATTATGTACTTGCTCGTTGTTCATCATTCTACTATGCAAGTTCTTCATTTGTTGATTGCAACACTTGAAGATTATCATGGCTTAGAGGGAGCCTAAGTTAGCTACCAGAGAATGGATTCTCAGTCTTAGGGGGAGCCTAAGATTCAGCTTTGAATAAGAGATTTCTCCATCTTAGGGGGGATCCTAAGATTCATCAGTGAAAGGAGTTCACTAACTTGAAGGGAAGATATCATCATGGGAGAAGTTTCATCATTAATATCAAGCTTAGAGGAGCCTAAGTACATTTGAGAGAGATTCTCATATCTAGGAGAAGCCTAGGTGATTTGAGAGTTGAGCTCTACGTGAGCCACTATAGTAATTGGTGTATTACAGATAAGTATTACGTTGTAAATTGCTTAACTCATCATTATTAAATCAATTATCTTTCCTAAGCACACAACCCCCCCAAACGTGGTTTATCACCGAACTGGGTATCAACTTCTGTGCTTATTTATCTTTATTATTGTTAAATTTTTATTGTCACAATACTTGTTAATGCTTTCTATTTAACATCTGAATTTCAAGTGCTTAGTCATTCTAACACTTTTTCAGTTGGTATCAGAACAGGTCACTTTTATCTCAAGTGCTTTGATCATGGATGGGATCAAAGAAGATTACTCTAGCACTCGTCCCCTGGTCTTAGACATAACTAATTATTCTTATTGGAAAGCACGAATGACTACCTTTCTCAAGTCAATCGATCACAAAACATGGAAGACAGTGATAGTTGGGTGGACTCATCCTACCATCAAAACTAATGATGGGAAAGAAATCTTGAAGCCTGAGTCATAATGGACTGGAGAAGAAGATGAAGCTTCGTTAGGAAACTCTCAGACCATGAATGGCATATTTAATGTTGTGGATCGCAACATATTTAGATTTATTAACATGTCTCGGCTAAGGAAGCATGAGACATTTTTTCCATTGCATATGAGGGAACTCAAAAGTTAAAATGTCAAGGCTATAGTTGTTGACATCAAAATTTGAAAACCTCAGAATGCATGATGATGAGTCCTTTGCTGATTTTAATGTAAGACTATTAGATATTGCAAATGATCCTTCGCTCTTGGAGAGAAAATCTCAGAAGAAAAACTTGTACGAAAGGTGCTTAGGTCTCTACCTAAAAGATTTGATATGAAAGTTACTACTATTGAGGAAGCTCAAGACATAACCAAGTTGAGAGTCAATGAACTGTTTAGTTCTTTGCTTACTTTTGAGATGTCTCTGGATGGAAAGATCGAGAAGAAAAATAAGGGCATTGCTCTTCAATCCATTGTTAAGGAAGAACTTGTTGATCATGATAGAGAGCTAGAAGATTCTCTTTCTGAATCTATAGTTTTACTTTCAAAATAGTTTAATTATGTTCTCAAACGGTTTGGCAAGAGGTCTGTCTCATACAACACCTACAAGTCTGGTGGTTCTTCTCCCTCTAACAGATCAGACATCAAAACAACAAGAAGAAAGTTGAAAAGTTTGATCCAGTTGGGTCTCAAAAGAAGAGTTCACTAAATGCAGAGAGTGTAGTGGCTACGATCACATTCAAGTTGAATACCCCAATTTCCTCAAGAAACAAAGTAAAGGGTATGTTCTAACTATGTCTGATACTAAAACAGAAGGTAGTAGTGAATTAGAAGAAGATGTTAAGCTCTTATTAGTAATATTTTGACAAACACCTCATCTTGCGAGGTTTCTGTATATGACGTTTATGCATAAAAGTCTTTTGATACTACGAGCTCAGAAGCATCAGATTCCTCTTATCATGCTCTGTTTCTCAAATGGCAAGAAGATCATAAAGCCCTTGATATACAAAAAGAAAAAATTGAGACTCTGATTGCTAACAATCATAGGCTAATGTTTACCATTGCAGAACTAAAGCAAGAACTCTCACAAGTTAAATATATTAAAAAAAATAAATAAATAAAACTATGAGCAAGAATGTGAGAACGTTGAATACTGGTACTGAGACTCTTGAGAAAATCCTAACAAGAGGGAAGACAACAAATGATAATTCTGGACTTGGGTTTCCAGCAGGTAGTAGTCGACCTAGTCAACAATCTAAAGGGAAGCAAAAGATTGAGTTTATTAGAGTGCAAGATCCAGAGTCTTATGGTGTTACAGTACACCCTTTGGAGACAGGTGATCGCATTTCTAGGTGATAATGGATTTGTTACCTGTTATTGAAAGATCTCCATAGGTCCTCTTTTCATAAGAAGATTGCTCGCTTTCTCTAGAATTACAGACCTAAACAGGGTATGATGAAACAGGTATGGAGAGAAAATATCACTTAGAATAGATGCAATGTTGTTTTGACTTCCCTCAAATCGTTAGCCAAAGGCGATTGATACTTTGATAGTAGTAGCTCGTGTCATATGACTAGTGAAAAGAGCTATTTATCTAATCTCAAATCTGTTAACTCCAGAAAAGTTACTTTTGGTGATGGTGCATGTGGTATAATTGTTGGAAAAGGAACTCTAAATTATCCAGGACTTCCAAAATTGAATGATGTAATGTTGGTTGAGGGACTTACTGCCAATCTCATTAGCAACAGTCAATTTTGTGACCAAGGTCAGAATGTGAGTTTCACCAAAGACAAATGTCTTGTTACATATGATGTTAAGGCTCTTGTCATGATAAGTACACGCTCGTCTGATAATTGTTATCTATGGAGTCCGGACAATTCTCTGCAGGTTTTTCATCTCTCGAGGAAAGATGAAGCCAGCCTATGGCACAAACACCATGGGCATATAAGCATGAACACCCTTCAAAAAGCTCTCAGCAAGAATGCTATAATTGGTCTTCCCCCTCTGTCAGTATCAACTAGAATTATGTGTAGAGATCGTCGAATTGGGAAATAGAATCACGCTCCTCAAAAGCAGACAGACTACTCTGGGTCATCTCGACTTCTGAAACTTCTACATATGGATCTTATGAGTCCTATGCTGTCAGAAAGTTTGGGAGGAAAACGATGTCTTAGAAGTTGTGGATGACTTTTTAAGATACACGGTTCGGTTTCTTTGAGATAAAACTGACACATTCTCTGTGTTTTAGATTCTATGTCTTCAATTACAGTGTGAAAAGGAGTTGAATATTGCTCGAGTTAGGAGTGATCATGGTAGGGAGTTTGAGAACTCTCAGTTTGCTGAGTTCTACTAGAGTGTTGGAATTCACCGTGAATTTTTTGCTCTTATAACACCCCAACATAATGGAGTTGTAGAAAGAAAAAAAACAAGATTCTTCCAGAAATGGCTTATACAATGTTGCGTGTCAATCGAGTACCAATTCAATTTTGGGAAGAGGCTCTGAACACAACCTGTCACATCTATAATAGGATTGTTTTGCGATCAGGAACATCAAACACTATCTATGAGCTGTGGAGAGGAAGAAAACTGAATATAAAGTATTTTCACATCTTTGGCGATATGTGTTATATCCTAGTTGACAAGGAAGCTAAGAGGAAATGAGACTCAAAGTCAAATGAAGAATTCTTTCTTGGATATTCCTCAAATAGTTGGGCCTACCGAGTTTTTAATAAACGTAGTCGCACTGTTATAGAGTCCAATAACGTTGTGATTAATGATGATGTTGCCTCCTTCGATTCCTCCTCAACAACTGAAGAAGACTCCTCCTCAACGCCATTTGTTAATATTGATGTTCCTAAAATTCCTTCTAACAAGTCCACTGATCTGAGGTCAAGTACTTTTGTGGAGGATATCTCAAATAATTCTAAGCAGGCAGAAGGAAGTAACAAGCAACCAAGCAACCTTCCAATATGGTTCTTAAAAACCATCCTTCTAGTAACATTATTGGTGATCATAATGAAGGGATAAAAAAGGGAAAGAAAAACAAAGTCAACTATCTTGGAATGATTAGTAATATCTGTTTCACTTCTCAGGTGGAGCCGAAGAATGTCAAAGAAGCCCTTGAAGGTGAATGTTGGATCAATGCAATGCAAGAGAAGCTTGGGCAGTTTTTCAGAGATGATGTGTGGACACTTGTTCCCATACCTGAGTCTGTGAATGTAATTGAGACAAAGTGGATATTCAAGAATAAGGCTGGCGAGAATGGAAATGTGACCAGAGACAAAATCAAGTTAGTGGCTCAAGACTATACTCAATTAGAAGGAAAAGACTTTGATGAAACCTTTGCACCTGTTGCAAGACTGGAAGCAATTAGACCGTTGCTTGGTATTTCATGTCTCTTGAAATTTAAACTATACTAAATGGATGTGAAGAGTACCTTCCCAAACAGATATCTGAAGAAAGAAGTGTATGTTGCTCAGCCCAAGGGTTTTGTTGATTCTTTCATCCTGACTATGTATATTAACTCAATAAAGCGCTCTATGGTCTTAAACAGGCTTCCAGAGCTTGGTATGAACAGTTGACCCAATTTCTGATCAATAATGGGTATAGATGAGGTAATGTTGATAAAAATATTTTTATGAAGAAAACGTCAGAGAGCTTTGTTGTAGTCCAAATCTATGTCGATGACATTATTTTTGGAGAAATGTCACATGAGATGGTCGAGCGCTTTGTGAAACAAATGTAACAAGAATTTGAGATGAGCATGGTAGGGGAACTGTTTTACTTTCTAGGCTTTCAAAGAAAGCAACTTGATGAGGGAATCTTTATTTTCGAGAGAAAATATGCCAAGGACCTAGTAAAGAAATTTGACCTTAAAAATGTTAGTATCGAGAGAACTCCGACTCCAACACATGTAAAGTTATTAAAAGACACTGGTGGGAACACAATTGACGAGAGTCTATACAAAAGCATTATTGGAAGCTTGCTCTGCTTAACAACTAGTAGACCAGATATAGCCTTTGTTGTCGATATGTGTTCACGATATCAATCATGTCCAAAGAACAGTCATCTGCTATAGAAAGAGTACTTCCGGAGGGTGTTTTTTCTTGGAAATAATCTAATCTCATGGTTTAGCAAGAAGCAAAATTGTGTCTCCTTGTCTACAGCTAAGGCTGAATATATTGCAGTAGGGAGTAGTTGTACACGATTGATTTGGATAAAACACATGTTACAAGAGTATGATGTCTCATAAGATGTCATGACGCTTTGTTGTGCAAACTTGAGTGCAATAAATGTATCAAAGATCCTATTCAACACAATCAGACTAAACACATAAACATCAGACATCACTTCATTCGTGATCTTGTAGAAAGTAAGAAAATTTTGTTAGAGCATGTCAACACGAAATGCTAATTTGCTGACAACATCACCAAGGCTCTTGATGTTGATCAGTTTGAGGCCTTGAGATCAGCCTTGGGGCTGTCCATTTTGAAGGATTAGCAACTATAGTATTGGGTCGTTGTTCAAATTTTTGTGGCCTATCAAGTGTGGAAGGTGAAGTGGTTAATAAATGATCAAATCGTATTAATTACGGTTGGTAATAGGGTGAATAAGTCTAAATGTTACTGAATTTCAAATTATCTCCCAAAATTGAATTACTTTCAGTCTGATCGTGATAGTTTTTCTTTTAATTTTGTCCTTGTCTTCTATATTCAACCATCTCCCAGCGGTTATTTACTGGTGATCGATATAGTTGATTCACTGATGGTCAATAATAAAAGAGGCACACACACTTCTGGTGAAAAGATGGTGCACTACAAGGAGAAAGCAAAACGGAAAAAGGTTATTGAAGAGGATGCTCCTCTGGTTTCCACGAATAAGTATGGTGTTCGTGTTCGTGGCTTATCTATTGCAAAGAGTGAAGTTGGTGTTCCTTTTTTGATGGTTAAACACAAAGGTTCAAGTGTCGGACATGCGAGACGAAATGAAAAGAAAAAGTAAGTACATTGTCTCTTACTTTGACTGATATGGTTGGTGAGGGTGTTGAAATTTATCCTAAAAAGGAAAAGTCTTCTTCCGATGGTTCTCCTAAAAGCATGCATGAGTTCATCATTTTACCTAGGAACCCTAGGGGTGTCTCTAGTGAGTCTATCCCTGAACAAACTAAAGATATGGAATCTGAGGATAGGGTTATGGTTGAAAAAAAAAACTTATTTCTGGTTTAGATAATTTGATTTCTACTGTTTCCCACTTTGGTTTGACTTTTAAGGAGAATGTTGTTTCTGATGTGTTAAAGACTGAAAATGTACTACTATCTGATTCTTATGTTAATGCTTTAAATGATTTTGTTGACAAAGTTGTTTCTGAAACGCTGGTCCCTATGTCTACTTTACCTGTCTGCAATGAGCCTGAGATTGTGTCTGAAAATATGAATAGAGTTATTGAAAACACTGTTAAAGAGGGTTTAGATGTCTCTCCTGAGATAGCTACTATGGCTAATCAAGAGGTTGAGGATGTTGGGAAGGAATATGTTCTTGTGGTGCCTCACATTGGTGAAGCTGTGAATGTTGATGTTGGTCCAACTGTTGATGTCCTTTGAAACTAGTATTGAGAAGGGAGATGTTCGTCAGAAAGATGAAGAATCTGATTCAGATGATAATGTACCTTTGTCAAAACTTGCTAGCAAGAAATCTGAAGATGTTAAAAGTGGTGGTGATGATTCCTTTATGACATCTGGGTCTGAATTTGATCAAGGGGAGTTTAAGGATATTTCTGATTTTCCTAAGGACGGACTTTTGAAAAGACCTCTTGATGATAATAATTCTCCTTCTAGTCGAGCTACCCGTGCTTCTATCAGAAATCATGGGACAAAAGCTGCCACCTCTAGACTTGATTCCTTGAACGAGTCTTCTGTTCCTTTAGATGGTGTGTCCTTTCACGCTGAGTTGGGAGCCAGCCTATGGAAATATGTGATTCAAAGGAAGATTGTTGATGAAAAGGAACTGTTTGACCGAACTCAGGAATGTTTTGACCTAGTTAATCTAATCTTACAAGCTCAATTGGATAGGACTGTGTTAAATTTGGGTATTTTCTATCCCAACTTGTTCGAGAATTTATTGTTAATCTTCCTCTAGGTTTTGATAATCCAATTAGTCCAGATTTTCAAAAGGTTCATGTGCGTCATCATCCATTTGCTTCCAATGTTGATCTGACGAATAAGTTTCTCAACCGAATAGTGATTGTTGGTGTTTCTGAGAAATGGCCTTCCTTGAGAGAGCTTACTTTTGAGTTGACTGTGAAGGAACTCTTGACGAAGAGTATCTATGAGCGTGTTCAGATCTTTCCGATTTCATTGTGATCGAAAAACAACCCATACAATTTAACAGACAGTTATGCAATTTACACTAATTAACGACATACTTTGATAAAAAAAATTACAAGGGATTGAGTTCACATACCAGTTGAAGGCTCTCTTCAATCTCGAACTCAACGCAGTGGAAGAACTTCTACAAACTCTATCGCCCAGCAAATCAGTCGGCTACGGTAGCACGATCGTCTACACGAACGACAGTAACACGAACAAGCACGAGCAAGCAGAAGTGGTGATGACACCACTAGTTGGAGCCCTTAGTATTCTCGGAGTGAGAATCCAAAGTGTGGTCTTTGGTGAATTTGGTAGAGGTCGAAAGAAAGCGCCGATCGTGTAGACGATAAGCAAGTGGGAGAGAAAGCTATCGTATAGCGAGTATGCTTATTGTTTAGATAAGCTACATGATCGTGTAGGTTTTATTAAGTGACCGTCTAGTAAAACGCGACACGCTATGCGATCGTTTAGGAAAGCTAAGCGATCGTTTAGACGCGGTGTGCGATCGTTTAGACGATGAGACTCTATCGTATAGGCTCTCAGCTAGGCGACTGATACTTTTTCACACCGATTGCAAGAATTTTCGAACTTTTTGCCAAATGAAAAAAAAAAATCATTTTATGCTTTGATTACCATAACCGAATACGGCTTCTCCCACTAATGCACGATTGAGGAGAATATTTCGGCCAAGTTATCTCATAATTAACCAATTTAATAATAAATGAATATAATCATATTATATTCTTACCCTATAGTTCGATATCACATATCTACTATAGTAATTTCTCCTCCACTTAATATAAATCATATTTATATCTAATTTCTTCCAAAATAATGTATCTCATACACTTAGCTAATTATATCATATATAATTAACCAGTTCAATTATATCATATAAAATCGAGCTCCCTCTTGTCAATTTGAAGATTTCAAACTAACCCAAACACTGATTTTCGACTTTATCCAAGCTACCTAGCGGACCTTATGAACCTGTGGCCCGAAGCTCCAACGGTACATGAATAGCTGACTAAACTCTTTAGCCATGAGATCTACCATCCGTAAACTGCCAGGCATTCCACTAAAGACCAACAACTGAACTCTTCTTACCACAGATATATTTCTGTGTCCATCGGATATAACCAATCATGAAGTACGATAACCCTCCAGATGCTCGTAAGTACAGCTGGGTCAATTTACCATTTTGCCCCTGTAGTTACATCTCACTCCTTAAGTACCACTGATTCCTCTAATGAATAATACAACATATTCCAGCTATGTGTGGATTGTGGTAAAGCAATAAAACATACAACTGAGCAAAATCAAGATGTGAAGTAAATATCATATATTATACAACACAAGCATTCGTACAAACTGTTTACAAACTATAGGACACGAGACTTTAGAGCATCAACCCCAACAGACTGGAGGAGCAAGTGAAGAAACCGTGAGGTCCACTGTGGAAGCGAGGATCGTTCCCAAATTTTTAATTTCATAGAATGATAAAATTTAGAATCCAAATTATGCATTTTAACAAAAATCACAACATGCTTTTGAAGGAAAACAGAGAAGAGAATAAGGGTTAGAAAATAACTTACCCTTGAAGAACAACTTTTTCAGGAAATCCCTCCTTGATCTATCCCGAACAACTTGATCATGAACAACCAATGAGGATACTGCCAAGCGGAGCCTTTTGTATTCGCTTTTGAGTAGAGAATTCTCAAGAGTGTGTGGGCTTTGATACTTTTGGAAAAGGGAGAAGGACATTTTTAAGAGGAAAGATTTTTGTAGGAGAGTTCTTCTGGGAAAAAACACACAGAGCCTATATATCTGTGAATCTTTTATGAAAAAATGAAGAATGTCAAAATACTCCACTCCACTTCTTTCTTCCACGATTGAAAATGAGAGAATAAAGGGGGGGGGGGGGGGGGGGGGGGTCATAAAGGGAGTTGACTCCCTCCCAATATTAAATAATATATCAAATTATTTAATTAATTTATACACACACATATATGATAACTACCTTATCATATATAATATATTAAAGTATATGTTATATCAAATATATCATATAACCTATAGTTTTTATATTGTATCAAATATAATATAACCTATAGTTTTTAATTCTCTCAATCATTTGTGGTATTTAATATAAATCACATTTATACTAAATTTATTATATGAATCCAATCCACATAACTAATATTTGAATCATATTCAAATATTTAGATCCTCTCAAATAAACTTTATATTATAATGTCTCAAATACATTATATTATTTATATCACATATAATTAATTTAAATTAATTATATCATACATAATTAATTCCTTCCATTAATTTGAATAATTTAAAATATTCTAAAAGTTATTAATCCCAATTGAGCTACAGATGAGACCTTATGGACCTGTAGATTGAAGCTTCAATGGTATTTGAATAATTAATTAAACTTCTTTAATTAAATTACTCAACATCCATTAAATGGTGGTTACTCCAAAGGCCGGCAGCTACACCTTTCGCATTACAAATATATTTCTGTATCCATTGGATATAACCAATCAAAAATTCGATGACCCTTCATAGATTGCTTTAAGTATAGCTAGGCCAAAATTACCATTTCGCCCCTATAGTTATATCTAACACTTTATTTAGTGAACAATAAGTCATAGTCCAACTATGACCAAATTCGTCTTAGGCCAAGAGAGGGTGTGGCATCACATTGTTCATGCCCCGGAATCAACCTTTAAGGGGACAATTTAACTACTTACCCTAACATTAGCGAAGGAGTGAATTCTATCTTGTATAGTTGTGTTCCCAGCTGCCCAATCAGACAAATCCCCAAAACGGTAGGCTCTCACCCATGATCTGGCAATTCTCACCCATGATCTGGCAGTTCCCCAATCAGACAAATTCCCACAACTCACTCAAGATTCAGGTCATGTAACCTATGGTTATCCTGATGAAATGTAAGTCTTTATTATTAATGGCATTATATAATGAGAATATTCATTTCGTGATCTAGTCTTATACAAACCCTTTTGTATGGAACACCCCCGTTCACATGCCTCCATATGAATGATCAGGATAAGATCATTTGTAGCACTTAACAACAATTGTAACATCTATAAAGTAGGTCATATTCGTAGTGCCACCAGGATGATAAGATATCCAGCCTTATCCATATGCTACAGACCGTTTAGGTTATCACTTAAACATAATCCACATGTATGTCTCTACATACATGTTTAAGCTACATAAGGTAACCTTGGATAATAGTTTATTGGTTTGTGGATTAATGCTACTAAATGTCAAATAAAATATCTCATATTTTGTTAAATAAATAAATCGTTTGTACATTACAATTACAAACTACACGACCCACAAAATGTAGGGCATTAACCCCAACAATCTTCTACTTGTTCTAAAACTGGTGGGGTGTAAATCATAAAAGTCACACTAATATAAAAGTACCCAAAACAGTAAACTAGGGCATAATACGCGCCCAATACAAAATCTTCCATTTTCCCTAGACTAGATGTGGCTTGTCCCATAGACCCATACTCTGCAAGTGACCCTCAAACAACTTAGCCGTGAGGGCCTTTGTAAATGGATCAGCAACGTTGTGCTTCAAAGCTATCTGTGTAATGACCATGTCCCCTCGATGCACAATCTCTCGAATGAGATGATACTTTTGCTCTATGTGCTTCCCATACTTTTGACTTCTAAGCTCTCAGGAATTAGTCACAACACGACTATTATCACAATAAATGGTGAAGCATGTTTGGAACCACTTCCAAATCAGTCGAGAACTTTCTGAGCCACACAACTTCCTTAGTAGCTTCACAAGCTGCCACGTACTTAGCCTACATAGTGGAATCAGCAATGCACCCTTGCTTAGTGCTCCTCTGTTAAGAGTGAACACTGATCCTGATGTGGATTTCCTAGAAATCTTATCAGTTTGGAAAACAAAGTTCGTGTATCCTATAAGGATCAAATCCTTAAAACCATACACGAGTATGCAATCCCTCGTTCTCCATAGATACTTAAGGATGTTCTTAATGGCATTCTAATGATTATATTCTGGATTAGACTAATATCTACTCACTATCCTCACTGCATAGCAGATGTCAGGTCTAGTACATAATATCGCATACATCAGGCTACCAACAACTGATGCATATGGGATCCGTCTCATTTTCTCAACCCATTGAGATATCTTAGGACACTGTTCCTTAGACAAAATAACTTCATACCTGAAAGGGAGTAAACCCTTATTGGAGTTATTCATCGAAAACTTGACAAACATCTTATCAATGTACGATGCCTGAGACAGGGCCACCATTTTGTTCTTTCGATCTCTAAAGATCTGAAGTCCCATAACCAACTGCATCTCTCCCAAATCTTTCATTATCAATGTACATCTTATCAATGTACGATGCCTGAGACAGGGCCACCATTTTGTTCTTTCGATCTCTAAAGATCTGAAGTCCCATAACCAACTGCGTCTCTCCTAAATCTTTCATTTGAAATTGGATCGCTAGCCAATTCTTACTTTCAGTCAACATACCTACATCATTCCCAATGAATAGGATATCATCTACATACTGAAGGAACTTGTATTGAATGAGATCCTTGAGTGGAAGCGAATTGTCTAAATTCCATTAATTATTGAAAACTAAATTTACACTAAACATACAAGATATGCATTCAAAGTAAATTACAGCATGCTTGATACAAGAAAATGGTTCAAGATACATTACCTTTAAAGACCTTTTCTCTTCACATAACTCCCTCGAACAGTCACGAACTCAGCAATTTTTGAAGACCTTCTTCAAGAACTTCTCGAACCAAATAGATCGAACACTACCACAATGAGCCTTCAGTATTCTAAGGGTGAGAACCCAGGAGTAGTGGGCTCTGACTATTTTGGTTAGGAGGGATTGTTTGAGTTTGGAGGAAGAAGAAGATTGAATCACTCTCAATCGTTCTGTAAAATTGCAATGTCCAATCATATAGGAAGAAGAATAAAACCATTTTCTTTCATTCATTTTGCCACAAAAACAATAACCACCTACTAAGGTGGTTGGAGAGAAAAGATGATAGTTATAATTCAAAAATAATAAAATAATATAAATAAATATGATAACTAACTTATCATATTATATTTACACTAAACTATATGTTATATCAAATATAACATATAACTTATAGTTTTAATATTGTATCATATACAATATAAACTATAGTTTCTTTTCTCTATTTTATGGAAATTAATTTAAATCATATTTATATTAAATTTAACAACTATGAATCACATTCATAGATTATATATTTGAATCTCATTCAAATATTTATTTCCTCCAATTAAATTATAATGTATCAAATAACTTATAACAATTATATCATATATAATTGAAACAATTTAATTATATCATATATAATTAAACCCCTCTTATTAATTTGAACAACTCAAATTAACTAAATCCTTTTGAGCTACCAAAGGGACCTTATGGACCTGTAACTTGAAGCTCCAACGGTACATGAATAATTAATTAAACTCTTGCATTACATCATCCACCATCCGTTAATTGTCGGACACTCCACTAAAGATCGACAGCTGCACTCTTCGCACTACATATATATTTCTATGTCCATTGGATATAACCAATCAATAGTACGATGACCCTTCACAAATTGCTCGTAAGTACAGCTGGGCCAAATTATCGTTTTCCCCCTATAGTTACATCTAACTCCTTAAGTACCACTGATCCCTATAATAATGATGAAGATCAAATCATTTGTAGCACTTTAACAATTGTAACACCTATAAAGTGGGTCATACTTGTAGTGTCACCAGGATAAGGTACCTAACCTTATCCATATACTACAGACCATTTAGATTATCACTTAAACATGATCCACTTATATGTCTCCACACACATGTTTAAATTACAACGATAATCTTGGATGTTAGTTTATTGGTTTGTGGTTAATGCAACTAAAATATCACATATTTTATAGATTGAAAAAAATATCATGATGATTTTAATCTCATACGAGTTTGTTCATACAAAGTTTACCAAACATATAGACCCTATGAGATTCTAGGGCACATCAACCTAAAAAAATCTCTCACTTGTTCAAAGCTAGTGTGGTTGTACCAGATGTAATAAAATACATAGTCGACCGCAAAACATTATAAACTAGGGATAAGGGACGCCTAGTACAATTATCTCTCACTTTAACCCTAGTCCAGCCAATGGTTGTCCTATAGACACAATTAACTCGTCTGGAGGTGACCCTCAAACTACTGTTAGTCGGAGGGCCTTCGTAAACAGATCAGCAACGTTTATGTCGTGAACCTATCTTTCGTGACAATCACATCTCCTTGATGCATAATTCTCTCGCGATGAGTGATTACTTTTGCTCTAGATGTGCTTTGTCGCTGTGATGATTCATCTGTAGGCCTCCGGCGAATTAGCACCACAACACCACTACTGATCACATAAATGTGTATAGACTTTGAACATTGTCTCGAAATAACTTCCAAATTAGTCAAGAATCATCCTCAAGCCAAACCGCCTTCCTAGCAGCTTCACAAGCCACTACGTACTCAACTCTCCATGTGGAGTCCGCGATGAAACCCCTACTTTGTGCTCCGACATACTACTGCCTCCTGTGTTAAGAGTGAACCAGTTTCGATCTGTGTATCCGTAAGTGATCAAATCCTATTTTCAGTCTGAAAATCAGGTCTGTGTATCCCGTAAGGATCAAATCGCTTTAGTGTTGGGTTTATTATCCTAACAACCTCGCGATGTTTGTAAAATGATAACACATTTCTATTATCCAATCATACCTTGTATTGATTCATAAAGTTTGTATAATAGTCTAAATTTCAATAAACTAAGACCCATGACTATTGTTATGAGTACTTGAACTTTATGTGGAGGACATAAGAGTGGATTAAGTTCGACGTGAAATAGTCAAAATGATCTATGCGTACTAATTGAATTGAGTTGCGACCTTTATTCCTGGTAAACACCATTGGATGCCCGGCCTATCTCTGTAGCTTGTTACAAAGAATGTTGTAAAGTGCTACATTTACGATGATGTATGCCTAATTCGTACATGTTTTATGACTCTATGAGGGATTGGTGGTGTCCTTATGCCATGAGTTTGGCAAGTATCTTAGGACCAGAAATAAGTCACTCTCTTATTATAAACGTGTCTTATTGTCTTAAAACTGATTATTTCACCTAGATGACCTAGGTAAACTCGATCTTACAATCCTGAGCTAAACCTTATGAACTTATTTTATATTTTGGAATTGCCCTTTTGATTTTCATAGGTTGAGGTGTTGGTTTCAACGTACTGGGCGCCGGGCCAACATAAGACACCCTTTCAAGGGTAAAGGACGGATAGATAGCTAGGGACATTACGAGTGTCAAGAAGGAGCTTCACACGCTTACTCGAAGTTTGAGGATAGAAGAAAGATGTTCTTTAAGTACTAACTCCAGGTCTTGAATAAGGCTGGGCCCCACCCTCTCCACTAAGCGAGAGAGTTTGTTTGGGCGATTCGGCATCACAACCAATTCCTTCATTAGAGGATCAGGAGGTAGTTCACGAATAAGACTTAATCTCAGGGGTAAAACAGATATTAGACCACAACCTTATTACGAACATACTTGTGAAAGGTCAAACTTAGCTCGATTATGGTTAAATCATGTGGACATAATATATTACAGTGAGAGGAATACACACTATACGCTTGAGTGGAGTGACCCATGTAGTTAATGAAATGGGATTAATTTGCGTCTAATGATGTTTAGGCCAATTAATCGTCGATCGTTTGAAGCCCCATGATCGTATAGGTCCGTGATGTCCCCCTACTAGCTCGTAACGACTAGCTTTAGAATAGGTTGTGACTAAGTTAATTTGAAACGTTTCAAATATCTAGAATTAAGGAAATTAAGTAATATTATGAAACTATAATTATTATGTTTAATTTTAGAATTAAGCGGAATAGAGATATTATATATTTAAATTATTTGATTTTAAAAAAATAATTTAAAGATGAATATGTGTTTAAATTCAATTTAGTATTTGTATTAAATTAATTAAGTCTTTACTTCTAATAATTAACATTTTTGAAATTAATTTAATTTTTCATTTATTAAAATCAAAAAGACTTATGATTATAAAATCAACTTTAGATTTAGATAAATTGAGAAAATGAGAGACAAAAACACAAATGCGAAAAATGCGATTTTTCCATTTCCTCACCCTATCACCTAAAGTAGCTTCACTATGAAGCAGCAGAAAGAACATTTGGCCGCTTTTCCAGATCGATGTAGCTGCATACTCAATGCAACTCTTCTCTTTGCATTGTTGATTGATCTCCGCAATATCAATGTAAGAGCATTGTGAGTGCGAGAACTATCGGGCATGCAAATTTAGAGAGTTTTGAGGAAATAACTGGTTTGGACGAAAGTTCTTTACAACAAGGTTGCAGTATTGAGTTTTTCTCATTCATTCCCTTGATTTCAAGATTGTTTTAAGTCCCACAACTTTAATCTAGAGCGCCTAAGAGAATAGTGGCGAGAAGATGACGTTTAAACGTTGTCTTAATGCACAAGATATGTCTTGAAACTCATTTTTCTGCAAAAGCGCATGCCTTATATTTCTGCCAAAATTAGTGAATTTGACATGCTTACGATTATCCTTGTGCTTTCGCTACTAATTGAGTACAATCCTACATATTGGCTTGTCAGGAGCATCAAATAAGCATTCAATTGTTTTAATTTTGGTTTGGTAGTGTTTTATGATGAAACTATGAAAGCTTGTGCCACTCGATATGGTTTTTTGGAGTATTTGCTTAAGTATTTCTTTCTTACTAGTTTCTCATTAAAATTGTGAATTGTCTCTGCTTGATGAGTTTAATTGTGTTCCCGTAACGAGTCCTGCTAATTTATTTTAGATTCTATAGAGTTGAGAAGTTATGTGTAAATCGAAGTAAACAAGCAAAGAGGTCGAGTTGCAATTCCAAGAAACTATCACGCCTTTGTTCTTATCATCACGATTGAGCTTCAGTAGCTAAATGATGTGTAGCTTCATAGACGTTTAGATAATGTGAAGAAAAGCCTAAGCGATCGGTAGCTTTGGGTGTTTGATTCGTTTGAAGTACGTCCCTCGGCTCGTACGATCATGTACCTAGCCAGGGGAGCTAAACGACGCGTTCAATTTGTGCTATCACGATAGGTCTAATCTGGGTGTAAGATCGACTGAATCGTTTTAGCAATTTGCGTAGGCAGGTAACTAAGTACC